>NW_017824193.1:0-251 GCF_001891065.2 Hippocampus comes
TTTTTTTTTTCACTATCCTACCCTTGCTGTTCCCAAATAAATGTGTTGTACTCCCACCTAAGTGACTCGAGCTCATTTGTTCTCTCTGTCCAAAGAGATGCAGATTGTGCTCATGAGGAGAGGGGGTTGGGATTGTTCATACCTTCTGATGCTGGGCTGGACTTAGTGTAGGATTTCTTGGGGGTTGTACCTGCGAGTGGCATAAGACTGGAGTGATGAATGAGGCCACTGTAGTGACATGATTGCCAGAC
>NW_017824194.1:0-251 GCF_001891065.2 Hippocampus comes
GTCGAATGCTAATTTTCGCTCGAGTCAAGCTAGTGAGCAGGAAAAAGATTCTTTGGACAAGTAAGTATTTACTGGCGCGCTTTTCACCGCACGCATGACAATAAACGACACCGTTAGTTGGCTGGAGTTTGGAATAACAAAGACAAACAGGAAGAGCTGTATCATCCCCTTTGCCAAATGAAGCCTGCCAAAGCTTCATAAAAGAAGCAGACAAGCTGGGAAATGAGAGCATCCTTCAGCATTATGTGATG
>NW_017824196.1:0-251 GCF_001891065.2 Hippocampus comes
AGGCTATTAGAAACATGACTCATTTGGGTCTTGCCAGCATTTTTAATGTTTATGTTAATGAGGCTACCAATGAAAAACTCTTTGCAATTGGCAAAGCATTAGAACAATCAAATAATGTCATATATTGTGACCTTCTTCCTTTAACACCAGTTGAGTCTCCATCTGCGAATTATTCAATGCCTGTAGCTCCAACTCCAGACTATACAGGTGACCAAGGGTATTTAGGCCCAAATCCAGGTGTTGATATTGAG
>NW_017824197.1:0-251 GCF_001891065.2 Hippocampus comes
CACTGTGTAGGTTCATTACAAAACTTTGTCAACTTCCCCCCCAAAAAATCTAAAAATAGACCTTGGTCGTTCGGCGTTCACATATTGTTCAATAGATAACGTTCCCTTCCGACAAAGTTTACTATGCAGACTTTCAAATAAGTTTACTCGACACGGCTCAACCATGCAGCACAAGATTGTTTTCCCAACTTGAGCAATCATCATAAATCACGTGTCATAAATCACTGCTGTCTCCATGCCAATGAATCCGG
>NW_017824198.1:0-251 GCF_001891065.2 Hippocampus comes
CACACACACACGAGACTGTAACCACAGCTCTTGGGACTCGCTAACATGGTTCCTCACCCTTTCCCAGACTCGCTCTGGAACAAAGGAACATGACTCCCTCATTCTCTAAGCCACTCATTCGCTGTGGTTTCTCTCCCTCCCTCTGCCTCCTCTTCCTTTGCTGCTTCCTCCTCCTGCGTCTCCGTCGGCTGCGGTCAGCAGGAAGGATGGAGGAAAAGGAGGGGGGGGGGACAAAATGGATAGAAAATGAA
>NW_017824200.1:0-251 GCF_001891065.2 Hippocampus comes
CACCCCAAAATGACCCCCAAAAGGACCTGTTTGGCTAATACTTTATATATACTACTTGGAGATTGCCCTGGACTTTTTCAAAACATAAAAAAGAACACCTAAAAACTACAAGGATTGCCGGGGTTTTTAGGGTCTAAAAATGCGCACATTTGGAGCCAAAAATCGACTTTTTGATCATTTTTTAACCCCATTTTTAATGATTTTTGATCATTTTTACCCCAAAAAGTGACCCCGATGGGGTCGATATGGGG
>NW_017824202.1:0-251 GCF_001891065.2 Hippocampus comes
CATCCACAGACTAACCAACCAACCAAAAAAACAAAACAAACAACAAAATCCAGTGCATCCCAGACATGCACCCACTCACCAACCCATCAAATGAACTATCAAATCAACAACAAAACACAACCCATGCCAACCCAAACCAACCAACCAACCAAACCAGTCCAACCCAGACGTGCATAACTAGCCAATCAACCAACCAGATAATCCACCAACGCAATCCACCCCAGACATGCACCCACCCACCGACCTAACCA
>NW_017824203.1:0-251 GCF_001891065.2 Hippocampus comes
CATGCCAAAGCCGGTGTAGAGCGTCTGGGTGCGGTCGGCGACGTCGTCGCCGTCGGTGTCGGTCATCCTAAAGAGGTACGGGGCCTGGCCGACATAGACCGCCCCGTCCCCGTCGATCGCGAAACCGGTGGGGATGTCCAGGTACCGGGCGAAGACGGTCATGCCGTCGGCCTTGCCGTCGCCGTCCGCGTCTTCGAGGATCAGCAGCTTGCAGTCGGGCCGTTCACCGGGCAGGACGTGCGGGTAGGTCG
>NW_017824205.1:0-251 GCF_001891065.2 Hippocampus comes
GTGGGGGGGGGGGGGGGGAGTGATCACGATCGAAGTCGAAATAGAACTTATGGCAAGATAGCGATGTGTTTTCTGTGTATTCCAAAATGTCAATAATATTGTCAGGCTCTTATATGTGGTTAGAGAATGCCACAATCGCTGCTGCTCGCTTTATTCCCATGAGCGGTAACAGAATGCCCATTCATTCAAGAGCTGCTATAGGCCACAACTCACCCCTAGTTACTCCACACACACACAAACACACCCACCCA
>NW_017824207.1:0-251 GCF_001891065.2 Hippocampus comes
CCCCCCACCCGTCTCTCGCTATAAGGTAGCTATGTCCGCTGGATCTGTTACCATGGCGAGGAGTCACAGAGCACTGCTATGGAGTTAGCAGGGAAGTAACCAAGTCCAGTATATTTCGTTCGTGTACAAAAGTCGATTTTTCTGGTCGCTCAAAGTTTTCGTTGTTTAATTTTTAACGCCTGCATTTGAAAACATATCGGTACTTTCTACTCCTAATTTTATCAAAATATACGGTTTCCAACCTCTGGGTT
>NW_017824208.1:0-251 GCF_001891065.2 Hippocampus comes
CCCCTCAAAACACAACTTATTTATTGTCGCTGAACAAAATGAAGGACTCTTCATCTGTAGCGTGTGTGGACCATTAATTGGTGACTTTATTTTCACAAATGAGTTGTGTGTCATGCATCTCCTGATAAGGTAACAAAAGCTTCAAGAGCAGCCTCTGAGGAGGAAAGTGGGATTGGGGTGGAGATCCAGTCCACCAAACAACATTCCCCAGACCTCTGGTTCTGGTGTTCTTGATCAAGTCATTGATCCCC
>NW_017824209.1:0-251 GCF_001891065.2 Hippocampus comes
CCCGGCGCGCCGCCCTCGCCGGCCGACGACGAGCCGGACGCCTCCAGCCCGTCAAGTGTGGAATTTGGCGCCGCCGCCGCCCCCCGCCCGCTAAGAGAGCCTTTGGGCGCCCGCCGGCGCGGTGCCGGCGTACGTCGCGCGGAGAGGCGGGACCAAAGAAGGGCCGCCGTCCCCCCCAAGAGCATCCTGAAGAAAGGCGCATCCCCGGCCGCCGCGCGCGCCTTTGAGGTCGTCGGGAAGTCCGGGTCCAC
>NW_017824210.1:0-251 GCF_001891065.2 Hippocampus comes
CCTAATCCCCTCATCAAGCCTCGCCCCAGTCGATACTTTCGAAATGAAGAAGATACGGAAGTCGTTCCCGATGATCAGCTCAAACAGACCATGTCCGAGGAGGAACGCAAGGAGAACTTGTCCGTCATGAGACAGATCCGTAAGTCGGACCTCCCCGACTTGAGAATGAGAAAAGATCACGCGGGATGGGTCGAGGCCAATAATGACCTCAAGCGTCGTTACAAACGCGATCCGTGGTTTGGAGTCAATGA
>NW_017824211.1:0-251 GCF_001891065.2 Hippocampus comes
AGCCGAACAAACCACAGCGCCCCCAAGTGGACGGGGGTGCCAAGACTTGGGAGGAGAAAGCGGATCCGAAAATGGATGACGACGAAACATCAGGCAATCAGCAAAAATACATTCGATAGCAAAATAAATAACATCAGTGGAAAAATAAAGAAAATAAAATCATACAGCTTTCGAAACAGGGATATCCGCGAGTTACTCTCAACATTTCTGAACGTATAGCAATTATTGGTCTACATTTTTATTAGCTCAAG
>NW_017824213.1:0-251 GCF_001891065.2 Hippocampus comes
CCGAGCGCGACGATTGTCATCGCCGCCGCGCCCGCGATGCGGGGCCGAGTCCAACCGCACTGCTGCGCGTTCGACTGCACGGCGAGAAATCCCACGATGCCGGACACCGCGAGCAGGTCGGCCCGGCCGACGATGTGGTTGACCGCCTCGGTGTTGGCGGGGTGGACGAGGACGAACACCCCCGCGATGAGTGCGGGCAGCGGGCCGGTGTGCCGCCGCAGCCAGGCCACGACCCCCAGCGCGATCGCTGC
>NW_017824216.1:0-251 GCF_001891065.2 Hippocampus comes
CTCATCAGAGCCAACAACAGCGTGACAAGTGGTTCGCAATGATCCAAGCTGAATCTAATTCGTCCTTGACTGGATCGTACGAAGTCTTGCGTGAGACATTGGCAGTCTGGGTTCCAATGATTGTACACAACTGCAGCACACGCAAGCGCAAACGTTCCAACGAAATGCCTTCAGAATGAATCGAATCGGGGAGGAACGCCGGGTTGCCTTTGATAACTATAGTTCTAGAATTTATCTATTTCCATCACGCG
>NW_017824217.1:0-251 GCF_001891065.2 Hippocampus comes
CTCAGTGAGGCGACGCGCCGGACGATGCACACGGCCAAGGCGACATCAGGGAACGATGACATCTTCGCCTTGGGTTGGGGCAGCTTTGTGACCGGCGACGGTGAGCCATGGCTGCTCACCAATGGCAGCGTGGATGGCGGAACGTCCAGCCTTTTCCTTCTGCCCCGGCGTGGAGATGCGGTCATCGTGCTGGCCAACTCCACGGCGGTGGACGGGCTCACGGACGAGCTTGGGATCAGGATCATCGATGC
>NW_017824218.1:0-251 GCF_001891065.2 Hippocampus comes
CTCCACATCCAGGTCACACGTCACCCGCGGCATCGGCAGTTCCTCATCATTTGGGTTCACCACCCGCAGCACCAGCTCCACCCGCGCCGCGCCCGCCGACTGCTCCACCACCCGCGCCTCCACCACCTCCACCGCGGGGCGCTCGTACCCTCCCAGCGACGAACAGCCCGCTAGCATCACCACCCCGGCCGCAAGCATCAAGCATTGGATGTATCTCAGCATCCCGACATGATATCGGGTTTCGATTGCCG
>NW_017824219.1:0-251 GCF_001891065.2 Hippocampus comes
CTTCTTTCGCCTTCGCGCCTTAGCCATGCACCAAGGCTAGGACCCGTGTCGAACACGCGACCTGACTGAGACAATAGGTGACCGTTCTGGGGGCGTGTGGGCATGGCGAAGAAGAAGGTCACCAAGAAGAAGAAGGCCAAGGCGAAGAAGAAGGCCAAGGCGAAGAAGAGGGCCACCAAGAAGAAGGTCGCCAAGACCAAGAAGGCCACGCCCAAGAAGAAGAAGGTCAAGAAGCGGAAGGTCGCCAAGAC
>NW_017824220.1:0-251 GCF_001891065.2 Hippocampus comes
CTTTAGGGTTATCTAATATTTTGGTTAGAGAACTTATAAAATCAAAAGAGCAAAAAAACACTTTGCTTGGCACTTCATTTATCTTGCAAACACTAGGTTCTACACTCATAGTTCTTTTTTTAATTGTTTTTGTAAATCTAAATAATAAAGACCCGCTAACAAATAAAATAATTCTTATTCTGGGCGGAATTACTTTTCTCCAAAGTTTTGGAGTAATTGCGCAATTTTTTAATAGCCAAGTAAAAAGTAAA
>NW_017824221.1:0-251 GCF_001891065.2 Hippocampus comes
CTGGACGAGCAGAGCAAGCAGTTGGTCAAGGAGGTGAAAACGCCGTTGCCGATGCGTGTAGGCAGTGATGCCAAAGAAGATTATGAGTATGAACGCAACGGCCATTCCGGGGGCGGCGAACCTGTTCATGCTCTTCGAGCCTTTGGCGGGCAGGCGTCAGGTGGCGGTGACCGAGCGTCGGACGAAGATTGATTTCGCCCATCAGGTCAAGGCGTTGGTGGATGAGCACTACCCCGAGGCCGAGACGGTCG
>NW_017824222.1:0-251 GCF_001891065.2 Hippocampus comes
AAAAAACAATTCATCATCATTCATCAACAAATCCATGTGTGATTTGTCTGTAGGTATTATACTGCCCCCGGTGGCCAAGACGCACGGCAGACGAAAGAACACATCACCCATTGAATGATCCTGATACGAAAGTGTTTCATTCTTTCCATCCAACCGCGACGGGAGCCGCCCTCACGATTCTATTGAATGATGTTTTTATCATCTGCTTTGATAAAGCACAATTTAGGAGAGCGCTATCCCGCTAATCCAAC
>NW_017824223.1:0-251 GCF_001891065.2 Hippocampus comes
CGCCTGCTGCCGTTGGTCGGCGTGGTGCACGAGGCCCGTGCGAAGGAGGTCGTGTTCCAGCACGTGGACGAGCACGGCACGGTCGAAGAACAAGCCGAAGCGCGGCGCGTGCTCCACCCGCAGCTCGGCCGCGAGGTGGGCGGCCACGCGGCGTTGTTCGTGCCGCAGGGCAACGCGTTGCTCTCGGTCGGCGGCGCCGCGGTCGGCCACGTGGTGGGGCGCGTGCAGGCGCACCAGATCGAGGGGTCTGC
>NW_017824224.1:0-251 GCF_001891065.2 Hippocampus comes
CGCCGGCGGCCGTTGGTCGAGTGAGCCTTGACCGTGCCGGGCAGGGGAATGTTCTGGGATGTCCGTGGATTGAAACAGGGGCAGCCCGTGGCCTGCCAGCTACCGCAAAGCGCCGGCTCGATGGCCTGCCGCGATGGTGCCCGGCCGGCGCACACCGCCAACGCTGGGCGGCCCCCGGAATTAGCCCCCGGAACTGGCCCCCGGAACCAGCCCCGGAACCAGCCCCGGAACCAAGGTGATCGTATGTCGCC
>NW_017824226.1:0-251 GCF_001891065.2 Hippocampus comes
CGGGTAGGACGCGGGGGCGGGGTGGGCGTTACACCGGGCGTTTACCCTGACCGGGCCCGGGGTCAGGGGGCTTGTTCGCAGACCAGGCGGAAGCCCTGGAAGTGGTGTTCGCCCCAGTACCAGAACCGGCTGACGGGGCGCTGCGGGTAGACCGCGTTCCAGACGTCGTGGTTCTCCACGTCGGTCCAGTCGGCCGACATCGCCGCGGCCCGGACGGCGAAGTGGCCACCCACCTGGTACGCCTCCCCGCC
>NW_017824227.1:0-251 GCF_001891065.2 Hippocampus comes
GCTCCCTCATCGTTCTCTTCAACTCAAAAGCTGCACTGATCGCAAATTCAAACGTTTGCGACGCTGCCACAAAATGGAGATTAAGGAGTTAAAACAGCAGCACAAAGAAACGGGATCGTTTCTACGATGGAAATTTTGCACGTGTCATAAATGAGTCGCCCGTGCAATATTTCCTCAAATCATTCAAGGACCGCCTCCCTTGAATAAACAAAAGAAAAGTAGCAAAGTTGACCGATTTTTCGCAGGCTCTA
>NW_017824228.1:0-251 GCF_001891065.2 Hippocampus comes
TCCACAGGACTGGACTGGAACAACATTGAGTGCGTCACGATTGACTTTTTGCAGACGTCTGTTCCTCGCCTTCACATTTCACATTGTCAAGAATTCCTGTCCTCGCTTCTGTCGTCACAGGCAAGTGAGGGCTACTTCAGCCAATCGCAGGAAGAGGAATTCGGCCAATCGGAGGAGGGCTCGGCAAAACCCGCACCCGTCCTTTATAACAAGCCACCAGGTCAGTCTGCGTTTTCCAGAAATGGCGTCTT
>NW_017824229.1:0-251 GCF_001891065.2 Hippocampus comes
AGCAAGGGACAAAGCTAGATAAACAGGACACTTCCGTGACCGCTCCTTCAAACGCTTTCATTTAGGCCTCGAAAATCGATGTTTACTCGTTCCGTCATTAGCGTCATTATGGAAACCAGAGCAGGCTGTTGTTTGTCCCGGCAGCTTAGGCGACCATTCCGCACTGACACGTAATAAGTGACGGCCCGTCTTAATCAGTAACCCGCTGCGAGCGAGAGGTTCTTGGAACGGGTTGGGTTTTTTTTTTTTTT
>NW_017824231.1:0-251 GCF_001891065.2 Hippocampus comes
TCGATACCTCCGGCGACCTCACCGCCGAGGACGCCGCCAACGAACCCACCGTTGTCAACTTCGTCAACAAGATCATCGCCGAGGCCATCAGCAACGACGCCACCGACATCCATTTCGAGCCCTACGACGCCAAGTACCGCGTCCGCTACCGCATCGACGGCGTCCTCGAAAACGTCCCCGTCCCCGCTTCGGTCCGACAACTGAAACTGGCCATCGTCTCCCGCATCAAGATTATGGCTGTAAACGTCGGC
>NW_017824232.1:0-251 GCF_001891065.2 Hippocampus comes
TCGGAGTGGTCTCAGTGGCCAACCAAGACCTGATCTCAGAGGTCATGCGTAAGAACTGCACCTGCTCATGGGACAATCTCCACACCTTGGTCCAAGATGTCCTGGCCCACCGGGCCAGTGAGAAGCAAGCTGTGGGATGTATCTGTGAGAGAGGTACCTTCTTCCCAGTCATCTTTGCTAGTGGAGGGACACTTACACCGGTTGCCAGGAAGCTGGCGTTCAAGCTCCAAGAGTCCAGAGTGCCAGCATCC
>NW_017824234.1:0-251 GCF_001891065.2 Hippocampus comes
CCTCCTATTAGAGGCCAATAGAGAGGGACATCCTGTACACATGCAGTCCACGAAATGAACGAATGAAAGTTGCAGCCAGTAGAGCACACAGCAAAATATGAAAATGTAAAAGCACTAACAGGCTTCAACATATGAAATGAAGATTTGACGGAGACGATTATTCCAATGAGAACTTCTAGTGGTACTTCAACAAATATGGCCGCATCACAGCCAACATTTGAGTCAAGAGAGGCAGTTTCAACATCTTTTAG
>NW_017824235.1:0-251 GCF_001891065.2 Hippocampus comes
AAAAAAAAAACCAAGAGGCAGTTTAAGGCACATCGTAAAGGCGAAGTAGACAGCATGGGGTATTAGTAGCTCCATCAGGAGAGAAGCAAAAACATACCCTTGAGGTGCATTCAGAACTGGCAACAAAATAGGGGACCAGGTTAACAGGAAAAAAAGAACAACAACAAAACAAGCACTACCAATGAATTAAAGTTCACAACAACTCAAAGATTCCACCAGATGTCATATAAATGGACAATCAAAAAAAAAAA
>NW_017824236.1:0-251 GCF_001891065.2 Hippocampus comes
TTCATCAACCGGTCAAATTTCAAGCTCAGCCTCACGAGGCCACAACGCTGCCCCCTGATGATATCATTAAAAAATAATAATAATAATAACACTGTTATTACTACCTCGACTCCTATTTATTACACATGACAATTAAAAATTTTGCTGGAGATTTTAGAAAGGGTCATGGAAGACAACACCATTTGCTTTTGCGCACCACAAAAAAATGATGTTGTGGGGCAGATATGCCCCCCGGCCTTGAGTTTGACACC
>NW_017824237.1:0-251 GCF_001891065.2 Hippocampus comes
TTTAACAAAAAGCTGTAGAGGTTGGTTTTTTTTGACTTAACAAGACATAATGGATCAATAATTCTGTTGGTATCAGGTATTCAGAATAACCTTTTATGCTCGACTTATTAATTTGGTAGAATAAAATTGTATTTTGAGCGGTACGGAACGAAAAACTTAACTTATCTCTTCATGAAAAAATTGAATGTCTGTGTTATAGACTTGACGACCAAATCTGCCTCTGCATCCCTGTGGGGGCGTGTAATGAATGC
>NW_017824238.1:0-251 GCF_001891065.2 Hippocampus comes
TTTAATGATTCAATCACACCACACAAAATGGTGAAAAGGCAGCATGTGGGTCAAAAATGGCTGACTCCTTTTGAGTTGTCCCTCACATCTCCATTTCTCAATATGACTGAGTATTGATCCCTTCATAAGAGAGACTGTTGCGTGAACTTTGCATGTTACAACTTTGACAATCGTACTTCAACGAAGCAGCATTTGGGAGTGCTTGATTCCTTATACATTGTATTCGGACCAATGACTTTCTTTGTTTTGCA
>NW_017824239.1:0-251 GCF_001891065.2 Hippocampus comes
TTTTTTAATGGAACATGTCTGGATCTTCTGATGACCCTCCGGTGGCTCAGTCACACACAGATGGTGCAGCTCGATGATGTTAAGAGACCGCAATGTGGATTAAACCAGAACAAATGAAAAAGAGGAAGCAGGAGATGAGGGGAAAAAAATATGGACGGCAGCGACAGGATAAACCATATGGTTACCACATTTAGTCAGAATGCATATGCAGACCTGCGTGAACATGAATTCAAGGGATAGTTCACGTGTAC
>NW_017824240.1:0-251 GCF_001891065.2 Hippocampus comes
TTTTTTTTTTTTTTTAACTCAATGTCACTTTAGTGGCTCGGTACTCTTGCTATGACGTATTCGTATGTGTTGTGTTTTAGGAGCCCGCCAGATGGCAGTACAAAACAACTGCAGATGCCCGCAAATTGATCCGTGCCTTTCCATCGAAGCGTCCTTCTTGTGGTTAAAGATTCTTTCGCAGCATTTTCATAAAATATCTATTCTCAAAGGGACAAATTGCTGCCTAATGTGCACGCTAACCCCCCCCCCCC
>NW_017824241.1:0-251 GCF_001891065.2 Hippocampus comes
TTTTTTTTTTTGCAGGGGTGCTGGAATGGAGTATAGTCAACGGTTGCTCTTTGTAGGTGATTAAGACCGAGCCCTGCCGAAATTGGCAAACATCTGTGAGTAATTCACGCCGATTCAAAAAGTGCAAAAGCACTTTCTGTCTCGCCCAGGCAAATGGCGAGGCGTGACATAGCACTCGTGGGCACTTTAAATGTCGAAAACGTAGTTTTGTTTTGTTTTGATTTTTAACACAGAGCCTCCAAAGATGACCA
>NW_017824242.1:0-251 GCF_001891065.2 Hippocampus comes
TTTTGCATCTTTTCTTACCTCACGGAGCCCTCTGGTCCGCAGGGTACATGCAGGGTGATGGGGATCGGGATGGCACTCTCAGCCCGCAAGGTCGCCATTGCCCTCTGTGCCTCAGCTTCATTACGAGGAGCTTTGACCCAAGTGCAGCCCAAGTAGGACAGCTTGTTGAATTGCACACTGTCTTCCTCTTGAGTCGTGGGGCTCGCTGGTGCTGGACAGGGTGATGATACCTCTGACGACAGACATATTTT
>NW_017824243.1:0-251 GCF_001891065.2 Hippocampus comes
TTTGTTTGTTTGTTTTTCCACATCGAGTAATTGATGGAACAAAATCTAACTAGAAGGTCTAAAACTTGCCTTGTTTAGGTTCCAGGATGGTTTCAACCTGCTCCTGCGTCGTCATGGAGGCTCAAAGAGGAATTCTCTCTTACGTTGGTGTCAGAGCCAAACCCAAGGCTACAAAGTAAACCTTGATTCTTGTTCTTGATATAGCATAGACAATTGGAGTCGATATTGTAGTTAGTAGTACATGACAACGG
>NW_017824244.1:0-251 GCF_001891065.2 Hippocampus comes
TGAGTTCTTCACGTTCTTCTCCATCTCCACAGATAATGCAATTAATGTTTGGAAAATCTTTTTTGAGTTTATGTATGCAATTAACGAATAACATATAATTTTTTAGGGCCCCTAGATTGCCAACTCCAATGATATCAATATTTCTCTGCCCTTGATTCAGGGGAGGGAAAGAATTAGGTCTAATGGCTACATTGGCGACATGGTTGTTTTTGATGCCATGATTTTTAAATAAATATGCACTGTGACTTTCC
>NW_017824245.1:0-251 GCF_001891065.2 Hippocampus comes
TGCTGAATTGGGAGCAGAGACTATACTGGGCAACGGTTCGGGCGACTTCGCCAATTTGGTCAAGACAGATGGGTTTTTGGTTTTGCCGCAAAATAAAACTATATTTAAAGAAGGTGAAATCTATCCTTTCATCCCTTACCGAAATCATTTTTAATACATGGAATTGACAAAAGCTGGTTGCTGCAAGACGAAAGTGCCTATCAAAAAAAAGGCAAATGCAGCTAATGGGTCTATGTCTTTTCTTTCTACCC
>NW_017824246.1:0-251 GCF_001891065.2 Hippocampus comes
TGTTGATATGCCCTGGATGAGTGCTGGGAAAATGAAGCAACATGAATTTGACCCGAGGGCTAACAGCCTGACAGACCTCCCCCCGCTCCTGGCCAGTGTCATTTGTCTTCACTACGTGAGCGCAAAGTCAGTCAATGGAAATGCTGGGTTTCCATGGAAACGATCTTGAGTAGCAAAGGCTCCCTCCTTTTTGCTAAAAAGGGCAGTCTGAGCGTACTGGTAACACCCCCCCCCCCCCCCCCCCCCCCCCC
>NW_017824247.1:0-251 GCF_001891065.2 Hippocampus comes
GACTGTGAAGAATGAAACAGGCATGGCGTATAGCCCTTGTTGTAGGCTGGCTTCTTCCTCCCCAGTCTGCCTGCCACCTACCTTTATCTCTTTTTTGTCTACCTTTCTTTTTACTGTTTCTAATAATCGCCCACACATCTAACTGATATAGAATCCTTTTCTTTCAACCCCTCTTAACCCTTTCTTCTCTCAATTTATTGGTTTTTGGCCTTTTTGTCCACCTGCTTGATTATCTCCTCTATTTTCTTTCC
>NW_017824248.1:0-251 GCF_001891065.2 Hippocampus comes
GATATTATTGCTGTTGAAGGAGATGTGCTACGGTATATAAGTTTACTTCAAGATGTTGATTTGGTCATTAAACATGGCAAGCGATATAAATGAGTAAACCTGATTTGACCAAGACGAACCCCATCGAAGAACGCTTGAACGCTTATTCACATGCTTTGGGGGTTTTGCTATCCATTTTAGGAACGATTTGTTTACTCCAACATACTACCGACAGCAGTGAGGAAACATTCAGCATTACCATTTATTGCATC
>NW_017824249.1:0-251 GCF_001891065.2 Hippocampus comes
AAAAAAAAAGAAATCGTCAATACGATAAACGATAAACAACTGTGATGGTAAAACAGGATGTATAAACAACCCACAATATATTTAGAGCCATGGGAACGACAGGGTGTACTTGCTCTCAATATCACACGGTCACACACTCTGCCGGTGCCTCCCACTGAACAGGAAACAGAAATATTGCCGATACATTTTCTCTCACCCTTGCAGAAACGGGTGATGTCATATTACAGTTTTTAACAGATCTACACGCACGC
>NW_017824250.1:0-251 GCF_001891065.2 Hippocampus comes
GTGAGGATGATGAAAGGTGCTGTGTATCCGATAGATCCAGAAGCTCTCGGCACGAGTGCGGCTCTTGCCCGCGACGCGGCTGAACCTTTTGCCAACGCGTACCAGAGCGCGAAGCCCTTTAACTACACTAGCATCGACAACTTTCTTCCCGAGATGGTTCTGGAGCGTGTTCTGCAGGACCTGTCGACGCTGCCTCAGCCGGAAGACTCTTTCCAGCGCGCGCAGGAGAACCTGAAGTCGTCCTATATTCC
>NW_017824251.1:0-252 GCF_001891065.2 Hippocampus comes
AAAAAAAAAAAACAGCTCGGGCAGGAGGACTTTTTAATTATCAGCTGGGATACATGTGAAAATGTTGACGCCTCGGGGTTGAGTTAATTAAAACCTGCATTATTTTAACTTTAATTAGCTGCCGTCTTTGTTTTCCACCGCCATATGGCTGTGTCCCGTAGTCAAATGTAGTTAATTAAGCTCATTAAGATAATCATTTTAATTACTCCAGACAAAGTGATTGGATTGAGGATGACGACTTTTAAGGCTGAG
>NW_017824252.1:0-252 GCF_001891065.2 Hippocampus comes
AAAAAAAAAACATGAAAAACATACAGTAGAGTTGCAAAGAGAAATTTTGGCCTAATTTTGTCTGTCAATGAACTGCAGGTGGATGGGGGTTGCAGGGCAGAGAAGACCATGAGTTTTGGCCTTCACTTCAGCAGTGAGAGGCGACGCGCCAATGTGAAACCTTTGGATGAGCTGTACAACAAGACAAGAGTGAATAGTGTGCATTACTGCAAATATTGTACTGCAGCCATATAGTATGCAGCACGGTTGTTG
>NW_017824253.1:0-251 GCF_001891065.2 Hippocampus comes
TGACATGTCCAACTTGCGTGCAGATGGTTATGGAGGGAGGTGACTGGCTGGTCGGTGGTGACCTGGAGCTGCTCGAACCCATCAAATGGAACGACGGCCTGGACCAGTACCGCTTTACTCCGCGGGAGCTCAAGCAGAAGTTCAAAGACATGAAAGCAGGTCCGAAAATACAAACACGCGTCTTGTTGTCGCTGAAGAAGTCACCTCTGAGGCATTTTAGAATGTGCCATTTTTTTTTCTTTCAGAAGAAC
>NW_017824254.1:0-252 GCF_001891065.2 Hippocampus comes
CCCCCCCCCCAAAAAAAAACAAGCTCGGCATCAAAATGCATGAAGAATTTCGTTGTTCTAACCATATTCGCGTTCCTAAAGACACATCTGTCTCACAGGTCACGGAGGCATTGGGTTGTATTTCGCAGCCAGTGCAAATCTGGCTTGGGGTCATTTTTTTGCGGAGGTGGGTGACGCTGGGTGTTGCTAATTTCAAAGAAGCTCGCAAGGTGGCGTATTAAAAAAAAATAAAATAAAAAAAAATAAAAAAAC
>NW_017824255.1:0-252 GCF_001891065.2 Hippocampus comes
CTTTTTTTTTGTACGACTTATTTTCTCTTGTTCTCCTCCTGCGTGGGAGTTTGTTCATGCGCTTTGGTGATTCTTTAAACAAACGAAAAAAAATGGTTTCTTGCGGTCAGGGTTCCAGTCGGTGTCTTGCGGCAGCCTTCACCAGTTGGGGGAAGAGCTCCTCAAACCGCCACCACTTCCGCCTCGAAGGAAGGACACCATGTCAGAAAGCAAGGTAAGACTTGAGACTTTTGACGTCGTGTCTGATCGAGC
>NW_017824256.1:0-252 GCF_001891065.2 Hippocampus comes
AAAAAAAAAAAAATTTATGAGGTTGGACCTGGCCCACTGCAATGTGACTGGCCGCCACATTGCTGGAAGGGAATGACGCACATGCCCTAAGGCGGCAACATAACCCTGCACGCAGCCATCTTGGGTTAGCGGTCATAAAAAGATGGGGAAAAAAAACTAACAACAAAATAAAAAAACAATGAAACATGCGAAATCACCGAACAGGATAGCCTCGCACTGAACCAAAATGGTTTAATCGATCAGTTTTTTTTT
>NW_017824258.1:0-252 GCF_001891065.2 Hippocampus comes
AAAGGTTTTCCTATCTTATCTTAATAATGCTTTCATGATAACAACAGTGTCAATCCAAAACAATTATTTCTCCAAGACAGAGGATATGCCATGAAACCATATAGTTGATCATTGCGAAACATGATGAAACCACACAACACTCATCCACAAAATATCCCTGATTGCGACACAGTATGTGAAGTCGGCATTAAATGTATCTGGTACAGTATTGGTACCACCTGCTGTTTAATGGGAGCGTGTGTGTGTGTGTGT
>NW_017824259.1:0-252 GCF_001891065.2 Hippocampus comes
AACAAATCGATGAGATTAACGAGTCGCTGAAATCTGAGATGAAAAGTTCTGCAGGCGATAAACATGAAACAGGCCGTGCGATGATGCAGTTAGAGCGTGAAAAATTGGGGAATCAATTACTGGAAGCTGAAAAAATGCAACACGTATTGAATCGAATTGATACCAATGCCCCATCTCAAAAAGTTCGTCTTGGTAGCGTGGTCAAAACCAATCTCAACACCTATTTTATCTCTATTTCTGCGGGGAAGTATC
>NW_017824260.1:0-252 GCF_001891065.2 Hippocampus comes
AACACTGCTGCCACTGCCTTCGCGGTGCACACCCTGCACAGAAAGCCGTCGCCGCTCACCGGTTTGATAATCCCAGCGAGCAGTGCTGAGCTCTTCATTAAGACTGGCAAAAAACTTTTGCCGGGGGGTAATGCTCCAAAAACTGGTCAGGGTGTAGTCACCTTCAAAATCAGGGCGCAGACGCAATGAAAAACTGCTTCTGGGCCGCCAGCTTACTGCTGGCAGAACGTAGGCAAAATCACGCAACTCATC
>NW_017824261.1:0-252 GCF_001891065.2 Hippocampus comes
AACTATTGCTCTGGAGATGCCCCAAGTCAGTTAGTTAAGGCATTCAAGGCAACTATGAAACCAGGAGGTCCCAAGTACAAGTTTGGAGTACAAGTACCTTTAGGGGTCAAGCAAGCTCTGGCTTTGGACAGGAAGAATGGAGATACAAAATGGCAGGATGCAATCAAAATCGAATTGGAACAATTACAGGATTTTGAGGTATTCAGAGTCCTTGCCAAGGATGCAGAGATTCCAGATGGATACAAGCAGATT
>NW_017824262.1:0-252 GCF_001891065.2 Hippocampus comes
GTGAGCATAAAATGTCGGACCTCAAAGCAGACTTAACAAATGGCAATATTACGGAGTTTATAATACCAAGGGAACAAGATAACTCAATAAACAAATACTAAATCTAAAAGCTAAGGGAAAGAGGCTGATGGGACCGACACTTTCTGTCAAACTGCTGCTTGAGTCCACTGCCAAAATAAAACACTTGCACCTCCAAGGTTTTGCTTGGAAAAGTCAATAAATAATGAAATAACAATTGCCCAAATGATTCCA
>NW_017824263.1:0-252 GCF_001891065.2 Hippocampus comes
AATTTTATCACATATATACGAAATCACATTACATTAGATAACAAGTCTTTATTTTCTAACAAAAAAGTCTTTCAGTGATAGTTGCTTTTTGTTGCTGATTGCTGATTTCTTTGATTCTTGAAGCATAGTTCGGGCTTGTTGCATACGAATTTGATTGCCTTGCTGTTCAAAGTAATCCATTAGAAGCTGAGCTGCCTCTGCTGCTTGGGAGTGTGTGATGGCAGGAGTTGTGGTTACTGACTCATCATCATC
>NW_017824264.1:0-252 GCF_001891065.2 Hippocampus comes
TAGTTAGAATCGTTAGTTCCGGTCATTCTGCACCGGTTCTGCCACTCTCCGCAACAGCGCGCCTTCATCCTTGTTAATTGAAGTTCGCGGCTTTTTGCGGCTCCAAGCCCTAAGCTTTCCGGCCAGGGCGCGCGGAACCTAGTGCCGACAGACCTGACTGTCAACCAAGATGGAGGCCTGGGGAAAAAATTATTGCAAGGCCCGCCCCGGCAGCAAAATGCCATATTCGGCTGTTTACCTTCCATTGTTACA
>NW_017824265.1:0-252 GCF_001891065.2 Hippocampus comes
AATGTTTTTCTATAAGGAAAAAAAGAACTTTGGTGAAAGTGTTGCATTTATAGAATATTGATTTTAAGGATTATTGAATGAAATAATCGGTGGGCAAGGTATTTTTAAGTTCATTTTGAACGAAAATAAAGTTGTGAAATGAGGAAAAAGCAGGGTGATTCTCACAAAAGTGTAAAATAAGACTCTTAAAATTTGTAAAATAATTACATAAAGCTCTTTTGGCATTAAAGAGATATGGCAAACGCTTTGCCA
>NW_017824266.1:0-252 GCF_001891065.2 Hippocampus comes
AAGACTTACAGACACCAACACCCCCAGTCCGAAATCTAGTTTCTTTCCTTTTCGAAATGTATCTCACAACCGTTGAGTGGCAACCTTGTTTCTCTCCTTTCTTAACCTTGCTTGGGGCTGACGAGAGTCATCTTCCCTTTTGTATGTGCTTCATGAAATGAAGCATTTTCCACTTGTTTCTCTCATTTTTGATGTGCATGTTCTTCATGCCGACTAATTGACATTAAAAAGACGAAGATGTCACATTATCAG
>NW_017824267.1:0-252 GCF_001891065.2 Hippocampus comes
AAGATTTGACAGAACGCATTTGCTGGCGGGAAAGCGCTTTTGCCGAACTTGCATTCAACGGCGAAAAAAATTGTGCGGCCCGTTCCGCAAGGCCTTCCTCTTGTCTTCTCCTTTTTCTGGTGCGCAAGAAGTCAAGATGCCCCCATTTGCATGTTGCGGCTCACCAAAGAAATAAGACGAGCCAAAATCATTGCAGGGTTTTCATTCACGTGGAAGTGAGTTTTGCCGAACGCGGGAATCCAGAAAGGGAAG
>NW_017824268.1:0-252 GCF_001891065.2 Hippocampus comes
AAGCAAGGCTCATGAGAGCACTTGCAGATGGCTGCGTACTCGGGCGCCATCTTGAACTTCAATATCATGAGGTATTAAGTAAAATTATTAAAATTATTATTATAATATATATATTTAATATATAATTTAATATATTTAATATAAATTATATTAATTATATTAATTAATTAATAATTAATTAATTATAAATAAATTTAATATAAATTATTATTAAAATTATTAAGTAAAATTGCACACCCACAGGCCTACACA
>NW_017824269.1:0-252 GCF_001891065.2 Hippocampus comes
AAGTTGTTCCGTCACCACATCAAATAAATGGATTTAGATGTTCAACGTGTCAAAAAATAAATAAATAAATGAAGCCGGAATTTAATTTGTTTATTACATTTGGCATTTAACCGGTCACACGTATTTCATAATGTAAAAGGTTTTCTGGATAATTAACATGTCATTGTTGTTTGATGTTCGTATTGATATGTGTTATGTGTGCACAATTGATTGTAAAGTGTTCCACTCATGATTAAAAAAAAATCCCATTCA
>NW_017824270.1:0-252 GCF_001891065.2 Hippocampus comes
AATATCGTAAGGTGCACAGACCAAATGTATGTATTATTTGTTTCAATTGCAGGAAATCAAATGATACAAAATAACCGAACCATAACCGAATTAAAACTAACTAACATTCATCGTTTTGTCTTATTATGGCTTTGATTTATGGTTGCTTACAGGGCAACAAAGACAGAAAAAAAAGATATATAATTTTTTTTTACATAATGTTATAGGTTTTCTTATGTTATCATATATATATATATATATATATATATATAT
>NW_017824271.1:0-252 GCF_001891065.2 Hippocampus comes
AAGGTCAATGCCAACGGATTTCAGTTTCTGTCTTACAATTTTAGTCCTAAAGAAATTGATTTAGATCTTTCCCAAGCCAGGGCGACGCGAACGCAATTTTATTTCCCCAGGGCAGCTCTCGAAAAAACAATCGATCAGCAACTTTCAAGCAGTACTAAGTTGGTATCGATTGTACAGGACACTTTGTTTCTAAATCTCTTTAAGGTTACGTCAAAGCAAGTGCCCGTGACACCTAATATCACTCTAGGTTTA
>NW_017824273.1:0-252 GCF_001891065.2 Hippocampus comes
AAGTGAGCTGGCACGCCATGAAAAAAGACGAGTGCCGCCTTTGATTCGCCAGACAAAATACAAGAGTGTATTTTTAGCCGCCTTAAAAAGGGTGCCAGCTTTGTTCAGGTGCGCGGCGTGAACGTACCCGTGCGTTTGCGTCGTAGCCCCGCAGCGGGGAAGCGGCGGATGACGGTGAACTCCGGTTTGGCGTCGGGATGTGGTCCACATCTAATGCGAGAGGTGAAAACAGTGATTAGCGTGAGGCCATTT
>NW_017824274.1:0-252 GCF_001891065.2 Hippocampus comes
ACACACCTGTTTTGTGTTACAAGCATCGTCGCAGAACAAATCAAATTTGTAAGTCTAGGCACCACTCCGATTTATGACCTTACTTCTATTTAGATGAAAGCGGACCGAGGCCCTTAAGCGTGCGAGCCTTGAAAGATCTCGATCTGACAGGCATTGCCGCGAGCCGCGCAGCAGACAGGATGACTCAGGTAGCTTCCGATGGCGTGCCAAGTCCAATCAGGCGCCCTTACGCCTGGCCCTTCAAACTGGCAC
>NW_017824275.1:0-252 GCF_001891065.2 Hippocampus comes
ATCTGCTATTGTCACTTGTCGCGTTTTATGCAATATTCGTAACACAAACTACTTTTGGACAGATTTGTCATCTTCCCCTTGCTGAAGAAAATATGAAATATGTTTGTCTGTGGTAACACATTCTGAGGGCACACACTTATGCTACTACATACAGTAACATTTAAAACAACAACAGTGGAACACAGTGCTGTTGTTGCATATAATATACGTTGCCTAACATAGTGTGATAACAGGGAAGACCTGGAAAGGACA
>NW_017824276.1:0-252 GCF_001891065.2 Hippocampus comes
ACATTTTCCTCTGAGCTCGCGTTCTTGTTCCCGCAGAGGACCTGTCCTGGGTGCCGGCCGAGACGCTGGCACAGGGTCCGACTCCCGAGGCCAGGATCGGCCACACGGCGGTCTACGACCCGGACTCCGACCGCATCTTCGTGTTTGGCGGCTCCAAGAACAAAAAGTGGTTCAACGACGTCCACATCCTGGACACGCAAACCTGGAAGTGGACCATGGTGGAGGTCAGGGTCAACTTGGAGGGCGGGGGGG
>NW_017824277.1:0-252 GCF_001891065.2 Hippocampus comes
CCCTTGTTCTTGAAACCTAGTGACGCCCCTGGTAAAAAGTAATGCTTGCTCAAAAAATACAGTAGCATGCATGCATTCTAAGGCATGTTTTTAAAAAGACAGCGGTAGCAAAACTGAGTTTGGTTGTACTTGATCGAAGTATTTAACAATGTACTCAAGTTATTTTTTGATCAACCCTCATCAACAAATCCATCAAAGTCCTCATCCTCTGAAACGAATAGCTGGGCAAGTTCTCAATCAAACATGGCAGGT
>NW_017824278.1:0-252 GCF_001891065.2 Hippocampus comes
ACCTTTTCTTCCGAGCCCGCCGCACTGGATGCAAGCGCGGCACCAACCCAAAGAGCCCCTAGTGAAATACAGAAATTTTTTGACGAACTAATCATGTTTTACAATTCCCTTGCGAAAGATCTGTGAACGAGCTCAAGACACCTTGCTGCTCGGGCACGCCGCTGACGACCCGTAGCTTCCGTAGCTTATTGATGAATCTCAACGCGATTTGTAGTGATCTGGAACACTGAAGCAAGCCCTGATTGCAGGATA
>NW_017824279.1:0-252 GCF_001891065.2 Hippocampus comes
ACTTATCAAGGATTCAGAGGCCAGTCAGCAAGTTATTGTAAAGGCTTTAGAGGTATTGGAGGACGAGGTTCTGAGGAATAGATTAAGTCAGAATATTCGCGAACTGGCAGTAACTGATGCAGCAGAAAGAATAGCTACGGAGGTAATACAATTAGCAAACTCGTGATGATGAATTTGGATGATATTCGAACCATTTATTTTGTAGGGATTGGAGGGATTGGAATGAGCGCCATCGCGCGATTTTTTAAGGCC
>NW_017824280.1:0-252 GCF_001891065.2 Hippocampus comes
ACACCAAACGTTTGGAATTTTGAGTTTTTTTTTAATTCATTAATTTGAAGTTATTTTGAGAAAAAAGTTAACTTTTTTAATACTTTTAGTTTTTGTTCGCATTAGTTTCAGTTTTTCCTTTTTAATTTTAGTATGAGGGGCGTTTGTCGGATGCAAGATAAGATGTTCACCCAAATCTTTTTTTCAATTTCAGCTTTATTTATTTCATTGCTAATACCTCTGGGTGGTACTGGGTATGAAGAAAAAAAAAAA
>NW_017824281.1:0-252 GCF_001891065.2 Hippocampus comes
ACGACATCCTCGACGCCGCCGACATGCGTCGCCGGGGCGCGACCGTGAACAAGCTGCGTGGCAACGAGGCCGCGGTGATGCTCGGGGATTACCTCATCAGCCACGCGTACCACCTGTGCTCTTCGCTGGGCCGGGCCGACATCAGCCGCGCGATCGCCCGCGCGACCAACACCGTCTGCGAAGGCGAGCTGCTCCAGCTCTCGCACCGCGACGACTGGGGCCTGGACGAACGCACCTACTACCAAGTCATCC
>NW_017824282.1:0-252 GCF_001891065.2 Hippocampus comes
GAGGTACAGGGTTCAATTCCGGCACCGGCCTTCCTATGTGGTTTTCTTGCCTGTGTGGGTTTTCTCTGGGTAATAATCCTCCCAAAACATACATGACAGGTTAACCAAACGCACTGTCTACTGCCTGAAGACAGCTGGGATAGGCTCTGCTCCGGCACGCCCGCGACCCTGGTGAGGATAAGCAGAATAGAAAATGGATGGACGGATAGAATATACAGTGTGTGTGTGTGTGTGTATGTGTGTGTGTATATA
>NW_017824283.1:0-252 GCF_001891065.2 Hippocampus comes
AATAAAATAAGTGAGCTGTGATTGGTTGTTACCTCAACACTGAGAAATTGTGATGTCATATTCAGGTGACAGAAAGTGGCAAAATGGCCGCCCCCTTGACACGGTTGATTCATATTCCACAAACACATTCATCAGAATGCCGTGTTTTGACCAGTTGGGCTGCATAGAACGTATTGCAAATTGGGCTTGACTTCCCCTTTAAAGTGTGTATGTTGTTTATTAAAATGTATCATCATTTTTAATACAGAAAAT
>NW_017824285.1:0-252 GCF_001891065.2 Hippocampus comes
ATTAATTGGTTAACAAGTTTTATTGTTTTGCATCATAACAATTTATGTCATCATTTTAAACATGATGTACTTTGTTAAAATGTGTCATTAAAATCATGAATTAAATTTGCTTCCGGAGGTACTGACCACTGGAATGTGGATGGAAGGAAGAGAGTTGAAGCCTCGAGGAGAGCAAAGGAAGGAGAAAAGAACAGAGGGAAGGAAAAGGCAGTGGAGAAAAGAAGACCTTCCAGGGAGGATAGAGAGAAGGGA
>NW_017824286.1:0-252 GCF_001891065.2 Hippocampus comes
ATTTGGATAGTCGACCTTAGCGTTGAGTTGGGCGTAGCCAAATGCTTGGTAGTCCTTGGTATTACCCAGGCGCAATGGCAGCAACATTTACAAAAGGGTGGCGGTGGACTCAAGCATCAGCAGATGACAGTCTTAGCCCTCGAGGTTCTCGAAAGCTGTAACGGCTCTATCGTTGAACAAACTCTGCTCCAGCTCGGCGAACGCATTGGGCATCCGATTCAAATCGTGTGTGACCATGGTAGCGACCTCTAC
>NW_017824287.1:0-252 GCF_001891065.2 Hippocampus comes
AGACTTTCTGGTTTCTTTTCTTGGGTTTGTTCAAAGACCCAATGAAAAGGAACATGTTTTTTCCATTTTGGCCTTTCTTTTCAATGATTCATCAGCACTACACGATGATATTATCAAACATTGGGGCAATTTATCTGACTATTTGAACACGACCTATGGGATTGATATTGCAACACTCCGGTTTAAGGGAACATTGAATCTTCTTGAGACAATTATTGAAAAACTTGATTTGGTTTCTGAATCAAATGCCTA
>NW_017824289.1:0-252 GCF_001891065.2 Hippocampus comes
AGAGCGTTGATTTCAGCGACAAGCCGTTGCGGGTCGGTTGGCGAAAGCGCTCGCCAGTTTTGTGCGGCGATCAGTGCGGCTTCTTGATCACCAAGTTGCCCTGCAAGCGTCATGACTGATTGCCAGTCAATTCCCGGTTTGCCCTTCTTGCGTATTAGCTTTCGTAACGCAGTATTTGCGTTTGCGAATTGCCGTTGGGCGATGAAATCGGAAATTTGCTGTGCTGACGCCATGCAGTATCGACTAGCCTCG
>NW_017824290.1:0-252 GCF_001891065.2 Hippocampus comes
AGAGTACAGCGTATTGAGCGCAGTCACTTCCCCAAAACCGTAATTTACTGTCCGGTCTGTAGAGTTCATCTGATTTTTGACAGTGAAAGTTTGACCATCTTGATTATTTCGTATGGGGGAAAAAAAATAACCCTGCACTCGAGGGATTTAGTATTTCCTGCGACTTTTGGTGGAGCGTTATATTCCGCTGTCATCTCCTGTACTCAGCGCACCGACTCACTACAGTGGACTCTTCGAAGAGTTCTTCAGTGG
>NW_017824291.1:0-252 GCF_001891065.2 Hippocampus comes
AGAGGAGGCCTGATTCGGAGCCTCTCTGTTTGGACTCAAATCCACATTTCACCTCATTTTTGCAATGATTGGCTTGAGCATTTCCGAGGGGGCGTTTGTCAAAGAATCCCCCCCGACCCCCACGCCCCCCTAAAAGGAACTGGACACTCTCTGCCCTGACAGCAAATTGATCATTTTCGCAACCACGGGAAGTGAGAGCTGACGCGATGTTGCCCCGGAAAATTCGCCCACACGCTGTTTGCTTTTTTTTTT
>NW_017824292.1:0-252 GCF_001891065.2 Hippocampus comes
AGTATCTTAATCTCGGACAACATCATTGCCGTTGCGCCCCAAACAATCTGGTCGTTGAGCTTAAACGCCGGAACTTTTATCTTTCGCGCATATGAGGTGCTCAATTCTTGTTCCATCAAATTTGAATCGTTTAAAAAATCACTCAATTTGACCTCAACCAATGCTTCGACCTCACTCTCCTGTATTTTGAACGGTTTCGGCTCTTTATACAGACCCAAAAACGGAGTGACCAAAAAATTGCTTGGCGGAATA
>NW_017824293.1:0-252 GCF_001891065.2 Hippocampus comes
AGGAACATAAAATGGTGTTCCACTGGAGGAAAACGAGACTTGAATGCATTTGCTATGTGATGGACACTGTGCACCTCAAAATCTGAGTTGGAAAAAAATAAATAATAAGATTGCTACTTGCAAAGCATCTCTCAGCAGCATGTCCAGGAGTATCTCGACTGGGGAGAAGTGGACAAGCTCGCAGGTGAGGCCAGGAGGTCCTGAGATGTGAGATGAGCCATGACAAAAATGAGTTTGACACCCCTGATCTAA
>NW_017824294.1:0-252 GCF_001891065.2 Hippocampus comes
CAACCTCACGGCCGGGGGCACCGGCAAGACGCCGATGGTGCAGTACCTGGTCCGCCAACTCGCGGACGCGGGGCATAAGCCGTGCGTCCTGCTGCGGGGGTACATGGGCGGGGACGAAGCCGAGGAGCACCGCCGGGCGCTGGGCGACATCGCGCACATCGCCCCCAACCCCGACCGGGTCGCCGCGGCGGAGCGCGTGCTGCGCGAGCACCCCGAGACGACGTGCTTGGTCTTGGATGACGGGTTCCAGCA
>NW_017824295.1:0-252 GCF_001891065.2 Hippocampus comes
CACATGTCATTAAAGAACCCGGGATGCATGATTTAAGAAAGTGGGAGGAAGACGGAGTACCCAGAAAAATACAGTATGCACGTACGCGAGAGAATGCAAATTCCACACGCTGACCAATTGAATATAACACCATACTGCCAAGTCTGGTGATTCAGCTTGAAAAAGCAGCCCATCTTGACAAAGGTTCACACAACATCCGTGTAGTTCAGTGTGTGAGGATTAATAGCTACTGACCATTGATAACCGGAGTGA
>NW_017824296.1:0-252 GCF_001891065.2 Hippocampus comes
CACCTTGATGTTTTTGGCGGTCCAGTTCAAAAACAAGATTGTAGCCGTAACCCCTAAAATTTTCAATACGGCCTTTATTACCGTACCCTTAGAGGAATTTGTAAATGAACTTGATGAGGTTGTGGTACGGCCCTACAACCTATCGGGAGATATTGATAAGGACATTCAGGGTCTAAAATTGGAGAAAGATGTAAGTGCCGAGGCGTTGGCTCTGCCCAATGCCAATGTAAAGATTGTTACCCAAAGTGAGCG
>NW_017824297.1:0-252 GCF_001891065.2 Hippocampus comes
CACTGGAATGGCGGCGATGCCATGGTTGGCAATCAATTCATCAACATATTCTGTGTCTGGAGCATTGCTGATAGCACTGTAATCCAGTAGCTGGAAATAGCTGCCGTGGCAGGGCAGAATATTGAAGCGTGAGCGGGCAACTGCCTTACGAAAGTAATCGCGTTTTTTTTGGTAAAAATCTGGCAGCTCATCGTAATGGTGATATTCATCAAGTTGATCAGCAATAGCATGCTGAATAGGTGTTGATACGCA
>NW_017824298.1:0-252 GCF_001891065.2 Hippocampus comes
TTTGTCAGCGCTCACGGCTGTGATTGATTTGTTTTGAGCGGCACGTGTTTTCCAGGCTACGTCGTGGCGGCGAGTCGGCCTCGTGACTGGGGATGCGCATCTGTGAAAAGCGCGTCGAGTCGACGCGCGGCCTCGCGTGTCTGGGAAAGACATTCCGGCCGAGAGCTTCTGACGTTTTCCGGACTCTTCGTCCAAGGCAGCGCTTGGCCTGCTTTCATGAGCGTGTAAAAGTGAGCCGCCGCCGCCGCCGCC
>NW_017824299.1:0-252 GCF_001891065.2 Hippocampus comes
CCCATATCGTGATGGTGATTTCTTCAAGGTTTCTAAAATGATGGCCAAAAAACCAAATGGCAGCGTAAAGGCCAGTCACATTTTGTTTGCCTATGAAGGAGCGACCAGGGCAAATCCCGAAATAAAAAGAACTAAGGAAGAGGCTGAAGAAGAAGCCAAAAAAATACTGGTGGAAGCCTTAAAGGATGGCACGGATTTTACCGCATTGGCCAGAGATAATTCAGATGGACCTTCCGCACCACGAGGCGGTGA
>NW_017824300.1:0-252 GCF_001891065.2 Hippocampus comes
CCCCACCCCCCCCCCCAAAAACAAAAAATCAACCGAAAGAAAAATTTCATTTTTGTCATATTGTGTTTAAAAAAAAAAAAAAGACATGACATACAGTAATTGAGTAAAAAGGAAAGAAGCTAAACCGTTTTTAAAAGATTTTTTGGCTTCAAATCAGTGGACCGTCCGATGTGCCTTGGCCACCTGGGGGCAGTATAATACAATACAATACAATACAATACAGGACATAGTGATGGCCTCAGCTAATCAGGA
>NW_017824301.1:0-252 GCF_001891065.2 Hippocampus comes
CGCCCCCCTGCTCCGGCCGGCCCCCGTCCCAAGGTGAGCAGCCGAGGCCGCGCCGCCGGTCCCCCCGCCAACTCCAACTCGGACGAATGCGACCTCCCCGAGTTGGAGCTATTCGGCGCCGTCGGCCCGAGAGGACTTCCGCCGTTGACTGGTGAGCGCGACGCTTTCCTTTTTATGCTGCCGATGGCAAACAAAATGGCTTTGAAGAGCCTCGCTCGGGTCCTGCCGGATTTCACGCCGCTTCCAGCCCGA
>NW_017824302.1:0-252 GCF_001891065.2 Hippocampus comes
CCCCCCGCTCCACCCGCCGACGATGAGCGTGACGTGGCCTTCGGTCCCGACGGGGAAGGTCAGGCCGACGAAGAAGTCGTGGCCCGCCACGCGTTGCGCCTCGAACGTGATTTCGTAATCCTCCAGCGACTCGCCGAGCAACTCGGGCAGGTCGCCGTTGTAGACCACGCCGGTCAGCGGGCCGCCTCGGTCCAGGTGCAGCACGTGGTCTTCGACGAAGATGTCGCCGTCGGCCCCGAAGACCACCCGGTC
>NW_017824303.1:0-252 GCF_001891065.2 Hippocampus comes
CCTTCAGGATCGAGAACTTGTCGCGCCCACCCTGCAGCTTGAGCGCGTCGGTGCCCGACTCCTTCATCATTCGCAGCGCGTTCACGACGGCGATCTCCTCGGTGGCGTAGGAGCCGTACGGCATCGCGGTGATGCAGAAGGTGTCGGGGGCACCGCGGCGCACAGCCTTCGTGTGGTCGATCATCTGGTCGACCGTGCACTCGAGCGTGTTCTCGTGGCCGTACATGGTCATGCCCATGCTGTCGCCCACAC
>NW_017824304.1:0-252 GCF_001891065.2 Hippocampus comes
CCTTCTCCGACAACGAAGGTCGCCGTCATCGTACCACTGGCCGCATCGACATCGGTCACACTAAAGCCAGTTCCGTGAATATTCAGGTCGGTTTGTTCGTCAGCATCGAGTGCAGAACCCGGTCCAGAAACTACGGGTGTATCGTTGAACGCATTGACCGTGATCGCCACGGTATCGCTGTCGGTGGCCGAATTGGTATCCGTTGAAAGAACGGTCAGTGTGTCGCTACCGTTGAAATTCAAGTTCCCTTGA
>NW_017824305.1:0-252 GCF_001891065.2 Hippocampus comes
CCGAGGGGCACAAAAGATGAGTTGGTTTATTACGCATCACAATTTAATTGCGTTGAACTAAATGCCACATTTTATCGCCTTTTTCCACCAGAACAGTTTAAAAAATGGCATGATAAAACGCCGACGGATTTTAAGTTTTTTCCAAAATTGACACAAGACATTAGCCATCGTAGACGGTTGAATGAACAATGCTATAAGTTTGTTGATGCCTATTTGGATGCCGCTAGCAACCTAAAGGAAAAACTGGGAACC
>NW_017824306.1:0-252 GCF_001891065.2 Hippocampus comes
CTAAGAGCTTCTCTAACCACATTGCGACTAACTCCTAGACAATCAGCAAATTTTTGTTCGGTAGGCAACGAATCTCCTGGTTTAAAGTTTTCAGCTATAATGTATTTTCTTATGTTTTCCTCAACTTGATCTACAGTACTAAGAATTTTTATAGGCTTTAACTTTAGACTTTTTTCCATATATTTTTTTACGAATCTGGCGCAATATACGAATTTGTGTATTTAAATTAAAATAGTATATTTGGATAATAAC
>NW_017824307.1:0-252 GCF_001891065.2 Hippocampus comes
ATTTCTCCGAAAAATGAGAAGCTTTCAACTTTCTGTTTTCATTTTTCCTATATTATTTTATACAATCTCGGATGACGAGTAACATTATGTAAAGGGAATGCCGATGAAAATTACCCTTTCTAACTCAAGTGCATCCGTATTTATTAAATGTTGACATATACTGACCATTTCTGAAAATAAAGAATTGGAATAGTGGCACAATAATAATGTATTTTCTCAAAATACAATAGGTGAAATACAAAAAAAAAAAAA
>NW_017824308.1:0-252 GCF_001891065.2 Hippocampus comes
CTCGACTTGCAGTCTTGTGAGCGCTCACGATGTCAACTTAAAATTCTCCCAAACAGTTGTCGCGTGAAAATTTACATCAGATTACAACAGCAATGCAAACACCTCTAGGGCACTTCCAAACCGCATTCTTCGAGATCGCGATGTATCACGGCGCGCTTGGAATGTCCGTCATTCAAAGCCTGGTTCTTGGGCTCGGACTGAGCACTGGAGCACATCTGGATCTGGAATCCACGTCAGCCCCCGCCCCCCCCC
>NW_017824309.1:0-252 GCF_001891065.2 Hippocampus comes
CTCGTCCTCACTTATTTACATCCGGCTGCCCTCTGCCCTCCCCCCAACCCGCCTCCCACCCGCGCCACTGAAACCCCAACAGCAACATCAATGATTCATAAGTCAATGTTTTAGCAAAATGCATTCTTGCCCTGTCAATACAGGAGAGAAATAGGAGGGATGGAGCTGGGGAGAGAATTGACAAAAAGACAGGAAGGAGAGAAGGAAGGAGGAGAAATTAAAGGAACGGATGACCTCCAATCAAATTCGTTG
>NW_017824312.1:0-252 GCF_001891065.2 Hippocampus comes
CTTCCTCGGGCCGGGCTTTCGTCATTCGAGTGTTCGTTCTTGACCAGTTACATCAGCAGGCTGGTGTCTGGCGGTGGCAGTCTCGGTCTGTCGCAGAGCTTTCTTCCTTTGCCCTCACGCATCAACATCCTGCGCTTTGTGAGTCACAACAAGCGAAGGCTTTTTATTGTCTCCCCCGTTAGGACTCGTGATTGCTCACGGCTTCGACTTGAGCTTCATGGTTCCTGTGTCAGGCATCTCGTCGGGCTGGAA
>NW_017824314.1:0-252 GCF_001891065.2 Hippocampus comes
CTGGGCATTTGATTCACATACAAAAATTCATCAAAACTTGGGGTCACATGATCGGCCCGATCCAGAATGTTTTCTCGCAATACATTTTCTGTAAAAGCAAAAAACTTGTGCGCACTCCCTGCTTCCACCATTTCAAAATCAGTATAGGCATCTCCAATTACCATTATTTCCCCCTGCAATTGCTGTGCCTTCAGGATTTTGGACTTTCCTTTACTGTGGGCCAAAGGATTTTCTTCATCGAAACCAATGCAC
>NW_017824315.1:0-252 GCF_001891065.2 Hippocampus comes
CGAAGCGCTGGACGCGGTCGCGGCGTCGCCCCCGGGGATGATCATGCTGGACTGGAACATGCCCAACATGGACGGGATCACGTTCCTCCGCCGCTACCGCGCCGAGGGCGGGGCGGCGAAGGTAATCATGGTCACGACCGAGGCCGAGAAATCCCGCGTGATCGAGGCGCTGCAGGCCGGCGTGAACAACTACATCATCAAGCCGTTCACGCCCGAGCTTTACGCCAAACGCATCAAAGAAACGCTGGCGCA
>NW_017824316.1:0-252 GCF_001891065.2 Hippocampus comes
AGCAGACAGGACCAGGAGCGGATCAGTGAACTGGAGGTTGAGATTGGAGCCACACGCAAAGTGGCCAGCGATTCTGAAGGCCATCTGAGCGTGGCGCAGGAAGAGCTGCTCGCCTTTTCTGAGGAGCTGTCCAACCTCTACCACCACATCTGCGTGTGCAACAACCTGACACCCAAACGGGTCACGCTGGACTATTACCGTGAAAGCGCCAGGGCACATGGCGGAGCTGGTGCAAGAAGGCCGCTCCACATC
>NW_017824318.1:0-252 GCF_001891065.2 Hippocampus comes
CGCGCGCATCACCCCGCTGGGGCTCAAGGCCGCGCGCGTGGTCGAGGGCTCGATCACCGGCCAGCACCGCTCGCCGATGCACGGCGTCTCGCCCGAGTTCGCCGAGCACCGCGAGTACACGCCCGGCGACGACGTCAAGAACCTGGACTGGAAGGTCTGGGCCAAGTCCGACCGCTTTGTCATCAAGCGCTACGAGGAAGAATCCAACCTCCGCTGCACGGTGATGCTCGACTGCTCCCGGTCGATGCAGTA
>NW_017824319.1:0-252 GCF_001891065.2 Hippocampus comes
CGGTGCGTACAGCGGGGTACCACTGGTGCCAGTGCGAGCTGGGGTTCCTGGGCGACCCGACGCTGGACATGCGAGCGAAGTCGGTGGTGATACCGGAGGTTGTGTTGACAGCTGCCGTACCTGGACGCGGTGGCGAGGGGGTGACATACGATTTCAACACGAACATCAGGGGGCCGCTGCTTGCGACCGCATGTGTCTGGCGTGGCAGTGATATGTATGCCGTTGTTCCAGTCGGCAGTGATGGCAAGTTCA
>NW_017824320.1:0-252 GCF_001891065.2 Hippocampus comes
TAAAAGCAATTACCAAATTTTTCGAACTATAATAGAGAGAAGAAAAACTAGAAGTTGAATAAAAATATTAAAATTTATAGAATTTGAAGTTTGTAAATTTAAAAACGTTATTATAAAACTGGGATAGTAATTCTAATAATTTAATATTCAGAATTTTGGAATAAATTTAACAAATATTGGATAAAATTTCTCGCAATTAAATATTTGTGGGCTTTAAAACTAATAATTGAGTTAAATTATTTTAAAATGACA
>NW_017824323.1:0-252 GCF_001891065.2 Hippocampus comes
TAAGTTTAATTGAGTGGGGGAGTGGATTGTGTTTGCACATTTTTCCCTCGAATCAACCGACATATTTGTTCCAGTTTTGCTGTGAATAGATGGCGCAAAGACCCATTTGGCAACAGCTGGAGAAGCCATGTTGATCTCTGCGCCGGTACTGACTCATCCAGACACCAGTCAGCAGTTCCTTGTGGACACTGAAGCACCACTGGAGTTTGAAATGCACTCCCTCAGCCCTCGGACTGTGATCACACCTTTAGA
>NW_017824325.1:0-252 GCF_001891065.2 Hippocampus comes
TATTAACAGACACCCATTCACAAAATGAAAAATTACTTTGACTCAAAAGTCGTGGATGAACATTTTTTTGGGAGTGTATTTCCACATTCTACGTGTTAAGCAGTATCTTTCCTAAACGTCTGTTATCTTTTCCACTTGTAAAAAGTGGACCACTCCCCCAGATTCAAACTACAGCGTTAAACTCTCGAAAAGACTTCCACCGCGTCATCAAAATTCGGGAAAAATTAAATACTTCGGACACCGAGGTCATTC
>NW_017824326.1:0-252 GCF_001891065.2 Hippocampus comes
GCATGTACTGTATTAGCAATTTGGGGGCAGTACAACACAAGCATACAGATATACATAAAGATGGTCACTACTCCTCAGTAGGCTACAGCTGTATTCTTTTTGGAGAGGATAAAGAATACATGCCTGTTCATGTCAGGCTACATGTGTTTCTACATCGTTGGTGCTCAAAGTTATTGCTTAAGGCATTTTACTACCAAAACATCAATGCTATTCATTAGCCCATCTATGGCATTTTCATAATAATAATAATAA
>NW_017824327.1:0-252 GCF_001891065.2 Hippocampus comes
TAGAGTGTGTCCTATCCTTTCTTTGTGCAGCAAAAAATATACCATAGTAATAATAATAATCATAATATTAAAACTTTACATTCAAGAACACAAGCTCAAGAATTAGAAATGTGAATCCTAAGTGACCTTATGTAGTACAGTATGTGTCCCGTAGCATCACAAATGCAGGCATTCGTTGCCTTTTAAAGAATATATAAATTATATTTAGATTTTTAGGATGCTTATATTTATATTTTATCATTTATATTTATT
>NW_017824328.1:0-252 GCF_001891065.2 Hippocampus comes
TCACCTCAGCATCGATATAAACTATGGGCAAAACATATGATACGTGAAGTTGGTATCGAACTAAGCATCAATGAGCTGTACTTAATACGAAAAGAATGTGAAGATTTTTTAACTGGAAAGATTGGTGAACGGACAAACGAAACACTGTACGAACAAATTATTGATGAAGTATATACCAGGTTAACATGCACAATTGGTCTTACCAATGTAGACAGATCTACTTTTACTACTTGTTATGAGAATTCAGATTAC
>NW_017824329.1:0-252 GCF_001891065.2 Hippocampus comes
TCTCACAATGGAGAAATTCGCAATCTACAGCAGCATAAATTGAAGGGAAGAAAGTAGAAAAAGAAAACGAAGTATTTGCATGCACAAAATAAATGTTCCCCCAAACAGGGAGGATACAAGACAAAAGATGCAAAGAAATAAACTGACTAAATATCAAACCACCCAGAGGATGAGATATTCCCAAAAAAGGCTGGTCCTGTTTTATTATTAGTGACAGGCTGCAAAAATGATCCTTTTGGGTCAAAGGGACAA
>NW_017824330.1:0-252 GCF_001891065.2 Hippocampus comes
TCTGAAAATTGTATTTGCCCACCAATTGGGTATGTATCGTAACGTTCCCGACCTTGATTTCTACAAAGGGGTTGATTCCCAATAACTCTATGGTGAAATATTCATGATTTGAAGCACTGTAACCAAATTTTTTAATGTGAGTGGCGAGTTTTTCCTTTTGAACGGGGTCGTCCGCGTTTAAGAAAACATGTTTGTCATTTCCCAAGAGATAATCATAAAGCTCGCTTTTGCCTTTAATAACCCCTTCAACCC
>NW_017824331.1:0-252 GCF_001891065.2 Hippocampus comes
TTTATGCCATACGTATGGAAACAAACATCATAAGCAGCTGAATGTAAACGAATGACTACGCCACTGCCAAAAGCAGGATGCTTAACTCTGGAGCCAATTCCTAGTACTTCACTCATTTTGTACGATTTTTGTATGTGATAAATTTATTATACGAAATAAATACGAATGAGCGTTTTCATTGTTGCAGGCATTTTCAGCTTGCTAGTTAACCTTTGAACCTCTATACCCTTGAGCCTCTAAACCTTTCATGTC
>NW_017824332.1:0-252 GCF_001891065.2 Hippocampus comes
TTTTTTTTTGCTTAAGAATCGGTGGCAAACGCGAGTGCTTGGTGACTGGCAATTACCTCATGCATTTGCAGTTTCAAACCAATTATCGCATGCAAATTTACGGCGCTGGCGTGAGACTATAGTTGCAATAATACAGTGGGAACCGACAAAGATTAAGTGCTACTGACACCGAGGTCCTTCATCATGCGGCGAGTAAATGGAATAAAGCTCAACACATATTCCGCTTTGCACGTTCCATATGCAAACTATAGC
>NW_017824333.1:0-252 GCF_001891065.2 Hippocampus comes
GTGACTGTTTTACATTTCTTTGTCCTTTAGTATTTGTTTAGCTTGACAACAGAGAAGAAGAGAACTGACTGCCGTTAACCGTTTGCCAGTTAACAGCCTGCTGCTGACCCAAGCTTACAGTCGCTAACTGCACAAAGGTTCTGCACGCGCAGCCTTGAATTCACTCGGCGTTATGTTTGATTTGACAGCATACTTTAATTGGGAGTGACCATGCACAACTTGTCGGCTCGGAGCTCCCAAAACCTGTTAGTC
>NW_017824334.1:0-252 GCF_001891065.2 Hippocampus comes
TTGGCCAAGATCGAGCGCTGGGATCCGCCCGGCTGAATGATGGTCACGCCGCCCTGCCAGTCAGCAACATGCAGGCTTCCGTCGGGCAGGGTCAGCACGCATTCAGGCCGCGCAAGGCCTTCGCCGACGAAAGACAGAGCATCAAGAGGGATCATCAGCACATCCTGTTTTTGTTCGTTTCTGCTTATGCTGGCCCATTGTGCGAAATACCCGCGGAAAGGCCAGGGCTGAGCTTGCGCCAATCATGTGCAC
>NW_017824336.1:0-252 GCF_001891065.2 Hippocampus comes
TGCCCAATCGGTTTAAAAAATCTTCATCGCCTGCCTTGACGACGATTCGGTCCACCACCAAATCAAACTCCTTTCCAATAGTATCAGGGGCCTGGTCAATGCGAATGACTTTATCTTGATATTTTATACGGGCATAACCCTGCTTGGAGAGCAACTGCAATGATTTATGGGAATCCCTATCCTCCTTGATTTTTATAGGGGCCAGTAGTACTAATTTAGTGCCTTCATCAAAAGTCTTGACATAGTTGACCA
>NW_017824338.1:0-252 GCF_001891065.2 Hippocampus comes
GATATGAATATTGAAAATTTGGATATTAAAAAACAGTTTTACAAAACATTAAATGAACGCCAACGCCGTCTTTATACAGCTCAGTTATCAATAGATTTAGGTCACGGGAGCATAAAAGCCATCAGTAGGGCATTTGAGATAGACCCTAAAACGATATGGGCAGGCATTCAAGAGTTGAAAGCGCAAAGAGAACTGCCTGCGAATCGCATACGTGGAGAAGGAGGAGGTAGAAAAAAAAAAGAATATAAAACC
>NW_017824339.1:0-252 GCF_001891065.2 Hippocampus comes
GAGTTACGCGAGAGCTATCGAGAGCTCTCGAACGTGCAAGACGTGCTCAGCGCGGCCGCGGAGCTGGAGCAAGGGGTCGTTTCCGAGGCGGCCGAGAGCCGGGATGTTCCCGGTGAGGAGCTCGTCGGCGATGCGATCCGGACGCTGTTGCGCGACGATGTGCGCCCGGCGACGGCCGCGCCCGCGCGCTGGATGGCTCCTCTGGCGATCGCGGTCGCCGCGGCGCTTTTGATCGGTGCGGGTATCTTCCTC
>NW_017824340.1:0-252 GCF_001891065.2 Hippocampus comes
CCCCCCCCCGCCCGCGCCAGGTGGGTCTCCTGGAGCGCCTGGGCTGCGTTTGGGTGCGCTCGTCGCCCATGGCCACGCGGCTGCTGCTGTGCGAGCACGCCGAGAAGCTGCAGGCAGCCGTGGCGTTGAAGAACCAGCACGCCAAGCACGGCGAGCTGGTCAACCGGGCCATCGGCGCGGCGCTGCGCCGGAACGACGTGGCCGTGCCGCCCGGCCTCACGGGGGCCGACGTCTTCTTCCGGCAGGTGAGAC
>NW_017824341.1:0-252 GCF_001891065.2 Hippocampus comes
CATCGATGCAAGGTCATGTTATTCAGTTACAACTAAGCATCAAATAAAGAAGTTTTCCCCACCGCGATATTTAAAAGTCAACATTAACTGTAAGAGCAACATCTGCAGCAGCAGCAGCAGATAGGATTATGTAATAAATTACCTAATAAAGCACTGAAGCCTGTGATAATCTCTGACAGTTTGACATCACCTCACCTCACACATCTAAAATCACAGTGGGCAGGTAAAAGGTAAAAGACAATTTATTAATGT
>NW_017824343.1:0-252 GCF_001891065.2 Hippocampus comes
GTATTTTCCCTGTCCTGGTAGGTTCCCATTTAAATGTGATGAAAAATGCTGAAAAAAGGCGTTGTAGGCTTGATGGTCTAGTAGGAATACGATCAAAAAAGGGATAGCGATACCTAAAAACGAACAAATTAGTAAAGTATTTCTCTTAGGGTGTTTTAAAAGATATGCTAGAAAAAGGATCGGTAAATACTTTAATGAAGCCAAAAGACCTATAACAAACCCTGTCAACTTAGGTTTGTTGCCTAGAGAAAC
>NW_017824344.1:0-252 GCF_001891065.2 Hippocampus comes
GTCCACTTCGTCTTCCAGGCGCCCCAGCATGGATGTAAAGCTGTTCGCCAGCGACACCAGCATGGACAGCACAATGGCGGCAAAGCCAAAGGGCACCAGGCGCCAGCTCTGCTCCGCCGCGTAGTGCAGGTAGATATCCGCACCACAGGCGATGGCGAACACCACCACCCCGGGCAGCAGGGTGCGCGCCTCCGGGTTGCCGCGGTGCGCTTCGCGCAACAGCACGTAGGGCGCGTAGAACAGGATGGGCAC
>NW_017824345.1:0-253 GCF_001891065.2 Hippocampus comes
GTCACAAAGTCACTCTTCTTCTTTGTATTTTGCAGTTATGTGGGTGCCCTGTGGCAAAATGCTGCCTCTCACAGGTCAGTCTTGGAACTACAACAGACATCCAGTTTGGGGGGGAAGGAGATATGCTGGTGCCCGATAAAGATATCCTTCTACGTGCGGTGTGCTGGTCATCTCAAGAACAATAAGAAGACACGTGGCCATTTAAAAAAAAAAAAAAAAAATTGTAAGATGTTACAAATCAGCCAGTGCATAC
>NW_017824346.1:0-253 GCF_001891065.2 Hippocampus comes
AAAAAAAACAAAAAACAGCTTTGACAATCACAAAACCGCGATCTCTGTGATAATGATTTCAATCCCAAAACGATAAATCGTCCTAATGAGCGCTACGGAAGTTCATAAAAGAAGAAAAATATTTTGTCTGTAGAGAAGTTTGCTGTTGTTCTCATCAGTATTGCATTTTACATCTTGTATATAACTGATCATGAAAATCATTTCAGTCTCCTCAGTTGAATCAGTCCTTCTACAATGACCAGACGATTTTATT
>NW_017824347.1:0-253 GCF_001891065.2 Hippocampus comes
AAAAAAAAAATCAGTTAACAGCTGCCCTTCAAAGAATAAAAATGAATAAGGGTCTTTTTGCACCGTTGAGGAAAATCAACACAAGATTGAGAAGGTATAATCTTTGATCAATATTGAGCACGTTGCGCTTTTATGTTATTGGAAGGGGGCCACTATTTAAAATCAAAGAATAATAATCCCTGGAAATTTAGAAGACAATTTAAAGCTAACAAGAAACATGTAGCAACTGGTCTGGCCTTGGATTTAAGAGAGC
>NW_017824348.1:0-253 GCF_001891065.2 Hippocampus comes
AAAAGGTAAAGGCACAGTACGATGCAAACGGCAAACGACTTGAAGGTGGAAGCTTACAAGTGCAGGAAGTAGTTAAAATCATGCCGCTTCATGGCGCGAACACCGACACACTTGTATTCTTTGAGCAGGCGTCGGATCGAGTCGTTCAGCGAGCCGTACAGGCACCGCTCGCCATCAAACGTGTTGGCCTCGCATTTGGCACCTACACGCCAAATAAGAAGGAGAAAAAAGGACGGTTTTCTGAAATGCTGCG
>NW_017824349.1:0-253 GCF_001891065.2 Hippocampus comes
TTTTTATTTTTTTTTTTTTGGTCACATTTTTCCCCAGTGTGATTTTTCTCAAGAGACACACATGATGGTGGCAAATAGACTTTCAGTTTTAGGTGAGTGACCAAATTAAGACAACGGAGTTTGGGCCTTGAGGGCTACAGTTTCCCCTTTGCACTGAAGTCCTTTTTTGACTCTTGGCTTCAATTAAACAATTAAATTAGTGTGCAGTTTGTGTAACTGCAAAATTTTCTCTTCCCTCAAAATAACAACACAA
>NW_017824350.1:0-253 GCF_001891065.2 Hippocampus comes
AAAGGAACTTAGGGAAAGGATCAGAAATGAGAGAAAAAACAGTTTTGTTCTCATATTGTAAATTTCAGAAATATTGGCAAAGTTTATGCCATTTTGCTTAATCTAGATTATTGTTTTTGCGATAAGCTACACTTTTTGATTTCATAAACTCCCACATCTTAAGTTCATCTTTGGTTTCAATAATTTCTTGAAAAGTAGTATCCACTTCACAATAGTACATGAAATCATCAATGTTTAGCTTGGGTATTTTTAG
>NW_017824351.1:0-253 GCF_001891065.2 Hippocampus comes
AACAAAATGTCAGAAATTGTCTTTGGGATTATTTTGGTCCATTTATCCAAGGTGTTGGGACAGAAAATGGGCCGGCATCACAATACTTGATCCCGAATATGAAGATAAAAGGGGGGTGAGGCGTATGCGTCAGGTAAAAGCAACACTGAATTTTACATTGAGACACATGAAGGGAATTGCCCCTTTCCATCTTCAAAAGCATGGATTGCTCCAAATTGTCTTGGTAAGGTGAGTAGTTAACATTTCTAAATTT
>NW_017824352.1:0-253 GCF_001891065.2 Hippocampus comes
TGTCTCTTTACGTAGCTAGCATAGACCGTTGAAACAAGATACATGATCTGTCGTGAACAAAAAGGTGGAGGCCCACCTTAACTAACTTGGTCGTCTTTTATTGAAGAAATAGCACATCTGTCATATTGGTATCTCAAAACATCCATGTGCACCAACACACTTTGAGCTTCGCTAGCTTACACAACAATTAGCTGCAGCGTGATAATCATCACACCATGGACGTCATGCTTGGCAACTAACCTACAAGTGAACC
>NW_017824354.1:0-253 GCF_001891065.2 Hippocampus comes
AACCGACTTCGGGTGCGACGAAACAGCCGACGGCCGCGGCCAACGCCATCGCAACCGGCGCGCCAGCCTGGAGGATCCCGGCGGCTCGTCCGCGCAGGCGCTCCGGATAGCACTCGGCTACGATCGCGTGTCCGACTCCCCACTCGCCGCCGACCCCGATGCCGGTCACGACCCGTGCGACCAGCAGGGTCGCGAACCCATCGGCTAGCCCGGTCAGAAGGGCACCGAGCGAGTAGACGGCAATACTCAGCCC
>NW_017824355.1:0-253 GCF_001891065.2 Hippocampus comes
CCCCCTTGCCCACACCTCATCATTTTGGCTGTTGTCTCGGTAACCCGTGAACCTGCGCACCGCTCCAACCCCACGCCCAAGTCTGCGTTCCTTCAGTTCTGACAGGTCCAACACGCTCAACCGCAGCTCCTTCACGAGGGACAGCATGATGATTGAAGAGATGCTGGCGCCCTGCAAGGACATGGTACGGACTTTTGTCATTTATTGAGGGGTGGTTGCCAATCATTCAACCCCCACATGTTCCGAAAGCAAC
>NW_017824356.1:0-253 GCF_001891065.2 Hippocampus comes
AACTTTTCTAGTATTGATCAAGGGGCCACTCAACTGCGGGTCGCCAGTTGCCCACCCCTGTCGAAATTAATGACCGATGAGCAAAAACGAGATTAATTTTGCTTTAAAAAGACACTTGATCAGCCTCTTGAACTCACACTGAGAGACATCTGTTCGCTCCTCTGCTGCTGTTATCAAAACAGGCGGATATCGAAACAGCCTTCACACGCCTGTTAATTACCTTGACTCCATAACAGCAGAAAAAAAAAAAAAA
>NW_017824357.1:0-253 GCF_001891065.2 Hippocampus comes
AGGACCTAAATTAATAAATATGCTTACGGCGGATTCTAGACTGTACGGGCTGCAAAATTTGCAGAACCAGCATATTGGAGTTATGATTTATGTTGTCCGAAAGACACGTGTGGTTCCGTTGCCCTGCTCCCTCATGTTGTTTGCCATCAGTGTTAACCTCCTCCCTCCACCTGAACCTTATTTACCCTCAAAGAGACAATATTTATTTTCTGTTTATTTTTGACTTAACTCTTCTCGCATCCTTTTTTTTTTC
>NW_017824358.1:0-253 GCF_001891065.2 Hippocampus comes
AAGCAGCAACCAATTAAAAATCAGTCATCCTACCAAAGTAACCAAACAGGCCAACAAAACTAACACACCAACCAAGAGAAACAGACCAAACATTAAAATAAGCAATCAGATCATAAAGCACCAAAACAGCCAGCCCACCAAATCGACAAACTAACAAAGTAACAAACCAATGGAGGTAGTAGAATCACATTTTTATTTTTATTCCATTTCACACTGTCCATGTGGCGGAAGTGTAGTTTTCATAAAACTAAAT
>NW_017824360.1:0-253 GCF_001891065.2 Hippocampus comes
AAGTGCTCTCTGCGGAAGTCGGAGCCACACGCTTGGAAGATCTCTACCGCGAGCTGACTCAACTAGAGCAAGAAGCCAGATGATCGCGAGAAAGACTTTCAACGAGATGATCTGGATGGCTCTGACCTACACGCTCGTGCTCGAAGCCATGCTCGTACCTGCGGTCTTGCTCTGGCCAAACTTGCGCGAACGCATGGGAGTGATCGGTCAGATCATCCCCTTTGAAACCTTTCGACGCATGTTCGAGATGATG
>NW_017824361.1:0-253 GCF_001891065.2 Hippocampus comes
AAGGAATTTACAGGCGTAAAAGACCTGCAGGTCATTTCATTGGAAAATGAAAGGCATTTTATCGTTTGGGAACGGGAAAAGCTTATTAAAAAACACTTGATGAACCTGACTAAATAATTTTTCTGGGCGCACTGTAAGTTTTTGATACAGGCTAACGACTCTTTACCCAAGAAAAATTGCTATGAAAAAGATTTTTTTGATCCTTGTTCCCATTTTCATGGGAGCCACGGTCAACGCCCAGGACCTCAACCCT
>NW_017824362.1:0-253 GCF_001891065.2 Hippocampus comes
AAGGGAGCCCTCCAGTCAGAGCGCTCCCATGCTATTCAAACTAACTCAACTGTAAAAATTAAAAAACCTAGTTATAAAAACTTTATTCTTAATAACCCGTGTTCTGTGGTGAAAGAGACGGGATACGGTCAATTTCAATTTGGGGTATCGGAAATACTTCCTGTTGATTTGGAACGAACATCCTTCCCAAATTTTCATTTATTTTATTGATTCTTTCATTCGCAATTCCTAAGGTAATGAGGTCTAACCAACG
>NW_017824363.1:0-253 GCF_001891065.2 Hippocampus comes
GTGGGGAATATCTACGGGGTGGCACAAATGCGGAACAGTGAGGCTGAAAATAAATCCTCTGTAAAACACAATCATGCGATCATATATTTAACGATATCTCCCATGACTCTTGAAGCCACCTTAGTAAGAGGGGAGACAAGGTGACCCAATCACAAAAACTGAGAGTCATAATAAACACAAGCAAACTAATACAGAGAAAATAAACGGAAAATGACAATACGGCGCGATGTCGAGAACGTCTAGAAATCTGCAC
>NW_017824364.1:0-253 GCF_001891065.2 Hippocampus comes
ACACACACACACACACATACACACACGTACACGCATACACACGCGCAAACAAGTTCATTACACCGAACTCCTCACTGGTGAGGTGGAGGCCGATCTCTTACCTCCTTTCGCCTCCCTCTTCCCTCACTAATGGGGTGCTCAGAGTATTTGGGGGAGTGTGTGTGCGTGCGTGTGGGGATGGTGGTGGAGGATGTGTTGCAAAAAAACACTCCAAGCAACAAAGATGTCTGCAGAAAAGACCCCTGAGCAAAAC
>NW_017824365.1:0-253 GCF_001891065.2 Hippocampus comes
ACAAACCTGCCAGGCCGAAGATTTCGTCGCCGGACGCACACAGTTCAACGAGTGCAGGAACGACACATGTCTCGAACGGGTTCTTTTCTTTTTCGATTGTACCGTTACGGCGGAACGTCAAACAGCCTCCATCTTGCGGCGGCACTGACGGATTGAGCCAAAAGCAAAGGGCATCGACGCCAGAATACAAATCGTCTTTATAGACAAGAAAAACCATACACAGTCACATTACTGTTGCTAGGTATAAATGTTA
>NW_017824366.1:0-253 GCF_001891065.2 Hippocampus comes
ACTTTTGAATACCCATGATCACATCACCTGATGGACTGGGTTCAACCTCGGTATATTTCTTATGCGCTGGAAAATTCACATAGTGCCATGCATTGAATTTTGCAAAACTTCGATCCGCCTTGATCTCATCTGCAAAATTTGCCACAAATGCCATATCGTGACCATTCAAAAGACCAAAAATTGCTCGCTTAGCCTTAGCTGTTAAATGTTCTTGGGCAATTTGCCCAATAGCCCTGTGTCCGGTCTTAGACCA
>NW_017824367.1:0-253 GCF_001891065.2 Hippocampus comes
CGTAAAATCTAATTTTGTGCGGGTGTACCTTTCGTCTTCACTTTGACAGCCTTGTGCGCTTTCAGATCGATGCCACCCGTGTCGAAAAGAGCCGTTATCTCCACCAGTGCGAACCTTCGTACCTGGTAGGACGCAATAAGACGACATGATGATATTCGCATGGTTTCAATAACGGGGCGTGGGGGGTACCTACCTTTTTCATATCCGGCGGAGACAGGTGCCCAACTCTGGTCTGACCGGTTTTATCTTTGAG
>NW_017824368.1:0-253 GCF_001891065.2 Hippocampus comes
TGTCCGCTCAGCATGAGACCACTCACTGCCTGTTGTAGTACCCATCCTTGCAGAGATTGTGCTAGGGGGCGCTCTATCTCCTCCAAACTATGCACTGGGATACACAAGTCCTCATTTAGTTTACACATCACAAGATGAGGGATTGGTACACTTGCACTAGTTAAGGACATTCGTACAAGACCTTGTTGGTGAGTTTGCAAAGCTATAATCTTGCCCGTGACATCTTTTCCGTACAACAATGACCCCATCTGCT
>NW_017824370.1:0-253 GCF_001891065.2 Hippocampus comes
ATAATGATTTAACTGAATTTGGTGTTAGTACATGGCTGAATGAAAACGGAGTGGAAAAAATGACGATAAATGGTAAAGTTTTGAACAAGGGTGAAGTACCTGAGCTTGATTTATTGGCCAATTTCAACAATTTTGATTTAGAGCCCCTGAACCCTTTGGGTGATGGGGTAATATCCAATATACGCGGCAAGTTGAACGGGAGTGCCCGCATCACCAATATTGCCACAAATCCTGATATGAACGGTGTATTGAC
>NW_017824371.1:0-253 GCF_001891065.2 Hippocampus comes
AGAGCAGACAAACTCCATCTACCATTTCAGAAGCCGCTTGACTTGAAATCATGACATGCAACACAATCTCAATTTCCCATGCATACAAATTAAGTAATGGAGAGCAGCATCCACGATTGTGCATTTGACCCAATAATCCCATAAGTGCTCACCAGCCCGAAACATTGACCTTAGTACTTGTACTGATAATTATATAATAAATATAAATATAATAAAATAGCTGGAGACTCTTCTGTCTTCCCAGCACAACAGC
>NW_017824374.1:0-253 GCF_001891065.2 Hippocampus comes
AGTAGCTGTTTTTATTTCATCAAGGCCGGTCGAATTTATGACACGACAAAAATAGAGACGGTCGCCACAGGGCATGTCATACAAAAAGTATTAGCTTAGCATCTTAGCGTTGACTAACGAGCCTCCAGGGTGAGCAGCCGTGCCTGCCGTCAGCCCACTTTTCTGACTGGCAGGCTGAAGACCGAGCTCTCCTCGCTCATTATTGGCGTTGAGGTGAGGACACTCACTGAGTGGGAGTTAAAAAAAAAAAAAA
>NW_017824375.1:0-253 GCF_001891065.2 Hippocampus comes
ATCTGCACCGCCCTTTCCCTGCTGGAGCGAGGCATCCCGGTCACATTGGTCGATCGCGGCGCACCCGGACAGGAAACCTCGATGGGCAATGCCGGTGTCGTCTCCCCCTGGTCGTTCATTCCACAATCGCTTCCGGGCACGTGGAAGAGCATTCCAAAGCTGATGTTCGGCCGGGGCAGGCCGCTTGCGATAGACCCAAGGGTCGCGCTGCGCATGATCCCCTGGGGCGTGAAGTTTCTCCGACAGGGGCGCG
>NW_017824376.1:0-253 GCF_001891065.2 Hippocampus comes
ATTATAACTTACAGACATGAAGAAATCACCTTCCGCTTTTATGGCGCTATTTAGAGCAGGACTGCCAAATACTAATCTTGGATCCAATTGACCATCAGGATTACGACTAATACCCGCAAGTAGTGGATCAACACCGAGCTGATTACCGTTAGCAACCAAAGTGTTGATAATATCCGTTTCACTAGCAGCAGTACCCGTTTCCACTAGGTCATTTAAACCATTTCCTTGGTCTCCGCCGAAACCAAACCAGAAG
>NW_017824378.1:0-253 GCF_001891065.2 Hippocampus comes
ATTTCAGAGCGCAACCTTGCGGCGACTTTTCAGGAGTTTAACTTGCTGTTTGAACATTATCAAAAAGCTGCGACTCCTCCATCTGTAAATTTGGCGAAAACCTATGCCCTTCGAGCTTTTGTACACAATCGAATGGGGCAAAAGCAAGCGGCTTTAAAAGATTATGAACAAGCCATTGACATCTACACAGACTTAAACATCAATCATAAAAATGTTGCTTATGCCTATCGAAATGCGGCCATGATCATTATGC
>NW_017824379.1:0-253 GCF_001891065.2 Hippocampus comes
ATTGCTTTAGCCAAATCTTTAACGGGACGTTCACTTAGCTTTTCGGAAAGCTCTTTAGCTTCTTTGTGTTGGAAAAGCGCTTCAATATCATCACTACTCGCGACTACTGCTTTCTTTTTAGGCACAGGTTCTGGCTTGGGGCTCGGTTTTGGCGGTGGCGGTGGCGGAGGTGAAGTTTCTGCAATTTCTTTGATGGAATCTGGGATTTCAATAATTTTTGGAGGGGTATATATTTTCTTTGGAGCCTTAACAG
>NW_017824380.1:0-253 GCF_001891065.2 Hippocampus comes
ATTGTATTTAAGTGCTATTTTTTGTTTAAAAAAAAACATAAAATATTTATTAGTGTTTTTTGGGAGGCTGGAATGAAATAATAGCATTTGCCTTCATTTCAACGGGGAAAGATGATTTGAGATAAGATTGACACGTACATCATGACTCCACGCAAATCACTTGAACATTTGGTATAGTAATTTTGTAACATATGCGTGAAGTACCTGCATAAGCATAACACAGTAGAATGGGATACAGACATACTTAAAGTGG
>NW_017824382.1:0-253 GCF_001891065.2 Hippocampus comes
ATGACGGTTCATGGGCGTGTGATCGATCCGGCGTACAGCCGGAAGCTGATTGAGAAGACGGACATGCAGCTACCGGATGTCTTTGCATTGGACCGGGTGCAGAAGCATCTGGAGGTCGATGACGCGGTGGTACGACGCCTGCGGCGCGAGGGGCTGATTGAGGGGCGGCGTCCGAATTTGCACGTCTCGGCTTCTGTCGCGAGTGCGACGGCAAGCAAGGCGGACTACATCCGCACGCGAGCCCAGGACGATG
>NW_017824383.1:0-253 GCF_001891065.2 Hippocampus comes
ATACGAGTTGAGTAGGTGAGATGACGTGTGCGCGTGCCCACGCAGGCTCAGCTGATCCAGATGGTGGTGTGGATGCTGCAGCGCCGCCTGCTCATCCAGCTGCACACGTTCGTGTGCCTCATGGTGCCGCCAGCCGAGGACGAGCCCGCTTACAGGGATGACGACCTGCCGCTGGCCGCGCGGGTCGCTGGTGGGCGCGGCCTAAGCACCCCGAGCGTCCTCAGTTTCGGATCCCCAAGTATGACAGCAACTG
>NW_017824384.1:0-253 GCF_001891065.2 Hippocampus comes
TGTATGTAATTACTGTATTCACTGTGCGATGGCCTTTCAAAGTTCCTTTTACTGTACAGTATTTTGGGAAAGCATTTTCAGTAGTGCCTTTAAATTAGTCAACAGTACTCAGCACAGTAAAAGAATGTCATTGTAGGTTTACGGGTGCAATTGTTGCGATGACAGAGAATAGAGGATGTAAAGATCATGAATTTTCCTCATACAGGTCAAACATACAAAGCAATCCAGACAAAGGAAGGGGGGAAAAAAAAAA
>NW_017824385.1:0-253 GCF_001891065.2 Hippocampus comes
GAGGAGGTGTGTGGGTTTTTTTTTCCTCTTCCCCTCCCTTTCTACATTGGGTGCCAGGTTTCTTGTCCTTCCTGTTGCAGTACATCGTCGCCATCGGCACCATCACCTGGCTCAAGTTTGCCCTGGTGGAGACCATGTGTCCACAAGAGGCCACGCATACTTTTGCGGCCTGCATGCCTCGCTGCCCTGACAAAGCTGTGAGTTGCTTCTTGACTAGATCTTTGTTTATGGGGTGGCGGCATACAAATTTTCC
>NW_017824387.1:0-253 GCF_001891065.2 Hippocampus comes
AGCGATGGCGGTGTACACAGTCATACCAATCATGTAAAGGCACTGATACAAGCTGCCGCCGAAGCTGGAGTAAATCAGGCCTACATTCATGCTTTCACCGACGGTAGGGACGTAGACCCGAAAAGCGGCAAAGCTTTTTTGGAAGAGTTGATTGGCTTCTGTAAAGATAAAAATGCGAAACTGGCTTCAGTAATCGGGCGATATTATGGCATGGATCGCGATAAACGATGGGAGCGCATCAAGTTGGCCTACG
>NW_017824388.1:0-253 GCF_001891065.2 Hippocampus comes
AAAAAAATGCAAGCCACAGCTGTTGCGCCATCGTTTTATCCTGTTTGTAGCACGAAAACAGCCGTCAACCTGAAAGAGCCACTTGCGGCTCAGGAGCCGCAGCTTGCATAGCCCCGATCGTCGCTCGATAATACAAGTACCGCGCATCCATAAAGGCAATGGAGCTCAATTTCTCGCTTCTCTAAAAGCCGTCATGCATTCAGTCTGCTTCATTGTGACACAGTCTTGTCAATGCAGGCGACCAGGTGGCCCG
>NW_017824389.1:0-253 GCF_001891065.2 Hippocampus comes
TCTGGACGGTCTGCTCGTAGCCGGAGATCGAGGCCTGCTGCTTCTCCATCGTCTCCATGAGCTGGTCCATGCGGGCCCAGTCCCGGTTCTTCATGAACGCGGAAAGCACGATAAGGATGATGGCCACAAGGATCAGCGCGACCATCACGAAGTCTTTCATGCCAAATCGGTTGTCCATCGCGGGGTCCTTCTCGTGGGGGCGAGCAAGTGGGCCGACTCATAATCGTTCGGCTGTCGCCTGGGCTTATTCCGG
>NW_017824390.1:0-253 GCF_001891065.2 Hippocampus comes
CAAAAACACTCATCCCCCGGTGTAATCCATCTTGTTGAAAAAGATCAGCTGCTTTTTTTGAGCTATTCATAACCGAATCATCCCATTCAAAAGTTATGTCTTCATTCGTGTTGACATACACCAAGGCCTTAAAACTTAAAATCAGCAACGCAATGGGGAGTAAAAAGTAAATTCCCAATCTTTTGAACATCATTGCCAAACCATATTTTCTGAAAACCTTTCTGAAATAGTGTAACAGTCCGAATAAAAGAGC
>NW_017824391.1:0-253 GCF_001891065.2 Hippocampus comes
CAAATTGCAAAGCGGGAAGCGAGCGCGACGCCGCGGCGTGTTGACGCGGCCGCAGCAATCGCGCGGCTAACACGTTAGCATAGCAAGAAGTGAGCGCAACACCTCAGCTTGTGAACACGATGTCTTTATTTATTGCGTTGAAGTGGAGTTGGTCACATCAACATTCATCTTTTGCTTTGTCGTTTTGCACACGTGACGACCAAAAGATGTCCGAAAAATCGCAGTCTGCTTTGAAGGAACTCCATGAAAAATT
>NW_017824392.1:0-253 GCF_001891065.2 Hippocampus comes
AACAGAGACGTTCGAAAACCGAGGTTTGACTGTTTACGCAAAATTAAGAAAAAACTGCAAAATCACATGGAACACAACTTTGTCCAAACACCTCAACTATCCCGCAACAACATTTTAAAAATGCATGTTTCACGGCTGTTTTTGATTAATTCAACTGAAATTGCTCCGTGGACGCAATACTGTACTGGAAAGCGGTAGCCAAACTCATGAAAAAGAAAACCCACATCTGTTTTAGACCAAAAAAAAAAAAAAA
>NW_017824393.1:0-250 GCF_001891065.2 Hippocampus comes
ACACACACACACACACACACACACACAAGCAGACATGCACAGGTACATGTAGCACTGAAACAAATATTGCAGGCATACAATTGAATTCGACTGAAATGGGCTTGACCAACCAAAGATGTGTGAATTTTTATTTGGTTAATGCATATCTTACTGGTAGAAGTGAAATGTGAACTTGGCAAATGACTTCAAGAAGTTGTGGTCGAGATTACACATGTACTCATTATTGTTATTATTATTATTATTATTATTA
>NW_017824394.1:0-253 GCF_001891065.2 Hippocampus comes
CACCACACCGGTGGGGCCAGGTGCCAATCAGGTTCCTGGCAATATGACCCGTTGTACCAATAGTGCCATCGGTTATACCGACGCAGCGATTATAGATTTTATTGGTATGCACCCTGATAACGGAGATGCGTTGTATAACCGCGGCTACTACATCACCCGCAATACCGCACCACGCGATCAGGTTCTGGATTTGATGCTCAGCGCCACCGATGGTTTTGATAACCGCTCCGACTGGTCCTACGCGCCGCTGTCA
>NW_017824395.1:0-253 GCF_001891065.2 Hippocampus comes
GTCCTCTCTTTCTCCCCCCCCCCCAACACCTATTCTTGTGCTGCCTTCATACATCCTCGACTGCGTCCGTCCTCTGCGGCTTCCAGTCCTCCCTCTCCTTCACTGCCTTGTGAAATCGTCGCCTCCTTCACCGCCGCCAGCGACTCTTGATTTTTAAGTGTGCCGTGATCTCCTGTCAATGCATTTCCTAGACCACTTATCCTTGTTGAGCTGGGGCCAATTCCAGCTGATTTGGGGTGAGAGGTAGGCTACA
>NW_017824396.1:0-253 GCF_001891065.2 Hippocampus comes
CATCGAGATTGTCGGAGACAGCTTTCAGGTAATAAGCCGAGTTGCGAATAACCCCCAGCGGGTTTCTGATCTCGTGGGCCACACTCGCGGCCAGTTGTCCCAGTAGTGCCAGCCGTTCCAGCTTTTCCTGGACTTTGCGTTCGGTGGTGTCCACCAGATAGACCAGAATCACCGTCCGGGACTGATCCAGTTGTAACGGGTGCAGGCTGATGTCTACTGAAAATTCGGTTCCATCTTTCCGGCAGGCAAACAG
>NW_017824397.1:0-253 GCF_001891065.2 Hippocampus comes
CATGATCCTCCGGGCGAAAAACAAACTCGTACACTCTACCTTCACCCTGAGCTTGGGTGTTGCTATTTGTCCATTCATAGCCCCACCCGGTCAATATGCGAGCGACCTCAATAATATCATCTTCAGTATAGGATGAATTGACGCCGACCGTGTGTAACTCCATGAGTTCCCGTGCATAGTTCTCATTTAAGTTACCAGCCCGGCTCTCATTGTTGTCGAGATAGGCCATCATTACGGGACTCTTCGCGCTGAC
>NW_017824399.1:0-253 GCF_001891065.2 Hippocampus comes
AGCAAAGGAGTCTGGCCAAAAGAAATCAAAATGGAAGTCTTAAAACTGGCTTTGTCATTTTTGTAAGCAGTGGAACTTTATTTTTATTTTATTTATTTTTTGTCCTGAAGTGACAAAAACCAAATCGTACAAAAACCAAAGTAATATTTCGAATGGGAAAGAATGTCTATCCAATTAATACGTTCCATAAACCCAAAAGAAGTACTAGTTTAGCTTCCAGAAAATGCGAGCACCCTGAATGAGTAATGAAATA
>NW_017824400.1:0-253 GCF_001891065.2 Hippocampus comes
CACTCAACGACATCCTGTCTGAATATGATTGTGACATCGCTTTCCAATGACAGTTCTCATCGATGAAGTGGTTGTGAGAGTCTCTAATGTCCTGTCTGTAATGCGTTTGTGCTAGCTCTGCCATAGACCAGAGGACCAAGGAGAAGGTGGCCATTAAGAAGCTGTATCGTCCTTTCCAGTCTCTCATCCACACCAAAAGAGCTTACCGGGAACTCAGACTGCTTCGCCACATTGAGCATGAAAATGTATGTTG
>NW_017824401.1:0-248 GCF_001891065.2 Hippocampus comes
CACACACACACACACACACACACACACATAAATAAGCACAAGTACAATTCATCTGATGTTCATTTCGTAGACGTAGCCGAGAGAGAGTGAGGGCTGCGCTGCTGTGGGAATGCTCACAGCCAAATTTAATCTTGGCCAATTAAAACATCTCATCACATTCCCTGTAAATATCACATACCTAAGTCTTGAAATGGCGGCGCACATACCTGCACTGTGAAGTCGGCACTTGGATCCGGTCGCGTACAGAA
>NW_017824403.1:0-253 GCF_001891065.2 Hippocampus comes
AAAGATTTGAATGAATGACGAATTCCCCTTCACACTTTGCCCTGCTTTCCCAGATGTTTGTTGACTGTTGTTGGTCTGTGTCTCTTGTTGCAGCATCCTTCTATAAAGCGGACGATGGCAGAGTGTCTTCCCCCGTCCGGCCTAGCTCGTCGCTCTCCGGACAGGTCTACTCTCCCACCCCGACGGCCACCAGCAGCAGCCCCAATAACAACAGAGTAGCACCCAGAATAGGTAAGACGCTACATCCAATACA
>NW_017824405.1:0-253 GCF_001891065.2 Hippocampus comes
CCCTGGAATGGCCAGTGTGTGGCTGTCTGCGACTGACGCAAGCAAATATATCCTTGTGCACACCATGGCTCAGAATGCCAGTCAGGAGTTCGTGAGCCTCTTCATCAAACAGGATGGAGTGCCTGTAGTGCCTGCTGCAAAGCACTCGCGCCAGCAGGTGATCGTAATCGGCGATATCTCCAATAGGTCCTTTCCCCAACTCCAGGGTGATCACCAATGGGCTTGGAATTCCGTCCATTGATTGAAACCGTTC
>NW_017824407.1:0-253 GCF_001891065.2 Hippocampus comes
ATTAATCACACATCAGTGTTTTGTCGATCCGCGAGAGAACGTGGAAAAAGTCCTTCGGGGCTTACCGGACCCCCGTGTCCTCCGTCACCAGGTCCTTGTCCTTGTCTGCGTTGTAGCTCACGGTCGAAGCTTCAGCTTGCTCCAAGAGGTCCTTGACGTCGGACACCACAAGACTGGGCCTCTTGCGCTGAGCCTTGGGTCCGAACGTGGTCTCGAAAGCCTCCGTGTCTAAAATGTGCACCCTGGAGTTCTG
>NW_017824408.1:0-253 GCF_001891065.2 Hippocampus comes
CTTCAAGATAGGTAAGCCGTCTATCCGTATCCAAAAAGTGAGAATTACCACCATCAATAATCAAATCTCCTTCTTCTAAATGCGGTAGTAAATCGGCAATAACAAGATCGACTACTTTTCCGGCAGGAACCAGTAGCATAATGACTCTAGGACGTTTTAGGAGAGCTACGAATTCTACTTTATCCGTCGTTCCTTTCAAGACTCTGTCCTCTGCTTCCTGTTCTAGTGCAGTTGCTTTTGAAGCATCTGTGTC
>NW_017824410.1:0-253 GCF_001891065.2 Hippocampus comes
CTTGCCAGTGGGCCGGTACACCTTTCTAATAGTGGATAGTGTTGAGAATGGGTTTAGCGAAGGCGGGTACTACGAGATTTTTGTAGACGGGGTACTCATCGAAAGGGTCACGGGTAACTTCGGCAGTGAAACTGAGACGACAATTCTCCCACTTACTGACTTACCAAGCTTTTCCCCAACGGGTACACCCACGGCAACACCGCGGGTGCTGACCTCATTTCCAAGCATAATGAACCCCGATCTGGCATTGCCC
>NW_017824411.1:0-253 GCF_001891065.2 Hippocampus comes
CGACGACGTTGCCGTCGTCGTCGATCTTCACCGGGGCCGCGTCGTCGCCCGGGTCCAGGTCCACGCTGTCACCACGCAGCAGCGGGTCCATCTCGTCCAGCGTCTTGGGCCCGGTCGTCACCGTCCGGGCGACACAGCCGGCCTTGACCCGGTAACGCGTGTCACAGGATGTACAGCACACCACCGCGCCGTGGCGGATGAACGGCGAATCGGTCTGCAGCTCGCAGGTTGGGCAGGTCAGACGGTACACCGC
>NW_017824412.1:0-253 GCF_001891065.2 Hippocampus comes
GGACACCCTGAACCGATTGCCAGCCAATCGCAGGTGAAACTGAAACCCAAAGCCTTGCTTGAGACCCTCACACAGGATTGGAACCTTCCTTTCAACTCAAACCGTCAATACAAAACCATCTGAAAAACTTCATTTCAAACTCTGACCCTTGTTGAAAATCATGCATCAACAACTCTGGCTTTGAAACCCTAACGCTTTCTTAAAACCCGAGTTTGAAACACGAACCAGCTCCTGAAACCCGAATATAGAACCA
>NW_017824413.1:0-253 GCF_001891065.2 Hippocampus comes
CGGCGAACCGGCCACAACTCCGTTCTTCCATTTCGTGCGTCAGCGCCTCCGCAACATCGACCCGGCCGGTGAGCAATGCGGCGACGAACGCCTCGGCCACCTCGACCGAGCCGTGCGACCCAGGGTGCAGGTCCGCCGCGTCGTCGGCGTCGATGCGGTGCCAGTGATCCATCAGCATGATACTGATGCCCCAACGCCCGGTGGTCATGACGGTCTCGCCGTCGGGCCATTCGTCCACCCCCATGACGCCGCC
>NW_017824414.1:0-253 GCF_001891065.2 Hippocampus comes
CGGGTGGCTGGGGTTGAACGGTCCATAAGGTAATGTGCGGCAAATACGGTCTTGCAAGACTTGCTGCAAAGAACTCGGACCCCGCGCATCAGGGTGCGGCGGCCGGGCGACCCGATCCAATAGGTGAACCAGCGCGACGCTCCGCATGTGGTGAAAACACCAAAGTGTTCAATATGTTGTAAGTTTGGACGGATGGGCGATCCGTCAGAGGGGAGAACAAAAGCGACGCCAGGAACCAGAATCCGATCTAACC
>NW_017824415.1:0-253 GCF_001891065.2 Hippocampus comes
TAAAGAATATCAGACTTTTTGTAATTATCGGTTTCAAGCTCTACCGATTTATTATAGTCTGCTATTGCGCCTTTCATATCTCCAGATTTTTCTTTAAGCCTTCCTAAATAGTAAAAAATCTCAGCAGATGGGTCTATATTTTTCCTAGCATCTACAAGTTTTACAAACATAGGGTCGTCTGTACAATCTTTTCCTGCCATTCTACTAGTTGCTCCTTTTAGCCACTTAAGATCATTTTTTTTACTATCAAAAC
>NW_017824416.1:0-253 GCF_001891065.2 Hippocampus comes
CATTCTGGATCCTTCAGGAATGAGTCCACTTAAACAAATGCACATAATGTGTAGTGTTTTTAGACATACGCTTTTTAGATTTAGGTGGACAAAACACACAAACACATATACATCCTGTATACATACCTGTGTATTTGATGATAACATCATGGAAGTTGTCACTGACTTCCGTGAGGAGCTGATACAGGAGTTTGTTTTTCTGAGGGCTGTCTTTGAGTTGAGGAGGGATTTGACCGTCGATGGAGTCCAACCA
>NW_017824419.1:0-253 GCF_001891065.2 Hippocampus comes
TATTAGAATTTGATAAAGAAGGTCAGTTACTTAGCAATAATAACTTTGATAATCATTTTCAAATTAGGATCGCAGGGAAAAATCCTTCTAAACAAAATAATTCTGAACAGAATATCGACTACCAACTAGATAATTTTGAATGGTTTTACAGCCCGGAAACGGATCGTTGGGGACTCCGAAAACTATCAGATGGCTCTGTACAAATTGAACCCACTTTTCATTCTATCCAAGTAGAAAAAGAACTAGGTCTTAC
>NW_017824420.1:0-253 GCF_001891065.2 Hippocampus comes
TATTTGAAGCAGCAAAAGAATCTATTGTTCTTTTAAAAAATGAAGCGGCGCTACTCCCTTTTCAACGCTTGGATACTTTGCAACTTGCTTTTGTTCCCATGGGGCTTGTGGAGCATTCGGAATGGCAGTATCTGCTTGGCAAGTATACTAAGGTAAAGACTTTGATTCCTGAGAAAACAGGTTCTGCTGTCGATGCGCAACACTGGGTGAAAGAGCAAATTGCGAAATACGATTATTTTATTTTAGGTATCAA
>NW_017824421.1:0-253 GCF_001891065.2 Hippocampus comes
TATGGTTGAAAGTGCCGGCGTGACAGCAAGACGAGCCTCTATGCGGTCCGGCGTTACCGAAACAAATTCCACCCCCAATGTTTTGGCGAATGGCGCGTTGTGCTGATTAAAGAGGGCAGTTTTGTCTTCCATCATCGCGCTCGTTGAAACAGACTTACCGTGCCCCTGCTTAACGGAACTCCGTAGCGTCCATCAAAGCGGTGACCGAATGCGTTGTCTCGCGACCGCTGACGACAGTCGCCTGTGGCAATTC
>NW_017824423.1:0-253 GCF_001891065.2 Hippocampus comes
CACATTCACATTTTCTTTTAACTTCACTACCTCCCATCACGATAGTTTTAACTTTGGTATGTGTTAAAAAGCAAGAGCAAATTATTGTATGTCACTAAAGAGATATAGACAGCTATAATAAATGTCTTCAATATCACTGTCTTTACAGGATGGACTAATGTGCTGGTCAAACCCAAATTTTGTAGTTTAATCAAAAACTCAAGTGGAATGGTTCACTCGCTGTTCAGAGGAAAACACAAGGGAACACACAAAC
>NW_017824424.1:0-250 GCF_001891065.2 Hippocampus comes
ACACACACACACACACACACACACACAGCGGGTAGTTTCGGAAAAATGGGAAAGGCGGCGCAGCTTCTGGCACCTCCCACCTCCAGAATTAGCACCATGACAACCATGTGGGCCTGCTGGCGTCTCCCTGTCTTCACCAGCCGCCGTTGCCATGGTAATTCCCCATGGGGCTCCCGCAGATCAGCGGGATGGGCGTCCAGTTGACTAACGCTCTCCCAGTCTGGGAAAAGCTGGAGGAAGGAGAGGGCGG
>NW_017824426.1:0-253 GCF_001891065.2 Hippocampus comes
TTTTTTTATTTTTTTTTTTAAAGTCTTCTGGATTTCACTTAGAATTTTGGGGGGGACATATTGTTATTGAAGCTAGAAAACGCTCTGTCGACATCGCAGGGTGTACGACAAACCTTAATATTTTTGTTTTTATCTGAGTCAAGCTCATACTAGAAACTATTTCCAACAAATCTCTGTTTGTGTAATATGGCTTGGACATGTGATCGCTGAAAAAGGGACATTCATTTGTGATTCACTCGTCACTCCCTCAACT
>NW_017824429.1:0-253 GCF_001891065.2 Hippocampus comes
AGAGAGAGAGAATGAAGTCCGTCCTCCATCGACCTGCAATCGTACCTGACATCGTTTTGACAAAGCTATGCCTTTTTTCATGGCACCTTGTAAATCTTCTCCAGTGATTTGACGTAAAGCAAACACCAACACTTTTTTCCCTATGTTTTATATTCATTTTTACCTTACCTTTTATAAACTCATCACTTATTCACAATGAACACACAATTTTTTTTTAAATGACTTTAATAGTTTATGAGCATAAACAGTCGCC
>NW_017824430.1:0-253 GCF_001891065.2 Hippocampus comes
TTTTTTTTTTTTCTAGTTTCAGTTGTGAGCCACCGCTTTCAGTATACCATTAGTGGGGATTAGCTGCTGTTCTGGTCCGAGTTATTTGTCTGAGTCATGTTGATGTCGTTTTGTTTTTGAAGTGGAAGTGCGTGCGTATGATGTCATCCCGTGCGTGTGCATGCGCGTGTGAAATGATGTCCCTGCTCTGTCCGCCGGGTGTTGATCCCCTTATCGATTGGTGAAATCAAAGATGCCCTTGTGCTTGTGTAGC
>NW_017824431.1:0-253 GCF_001891065.2 Hippocampus comes
TTTTTTTTTTTTTTTTTTTTTTTTTATTCATTTAAGAGGCGGATGTTTACGTGGAAAACGTTCTGTCCTTTGGCCGCGGCCATTTGCTTGGTGACAACCGTCCCCACTCGGAAGTCAGAACGTCTCCCCGCGGATGGAAACGACTCAGTGCACAGGAACTCTCCACTCGACTGACTTTAAGCGGGATGCTTCCCCCCCTCGCCCCCCCACGACTTTACCCTTTTTCTGAACTGAACGCAAGTAAAGGCAGCCA
>NW_017824433.1:0-253 GCF_001891065.2 Hippocampus comes
TTTTTTTTTGTAAATTTTACAGCTATACATTAGAACACCAAATAACAGTAACCATACATTTAATATAATGGATTGGAAATGATTATTAGGTTCAGGGGCAATTTTTTCATGTGTGTCTCGAAATAAATTAAAACTGCAAAAACTGAATTTTGTATTTCCTTTGGTTTTCTCTGCGATATTAACATTGATTTGTCGAACTGCAATCTTTGCGTGTCATAAATATGCAAAGATTCCAGAAATCAGGAAGGGGGGG
>NW_017824434.1:0-253 GCF_001891065.2 Hippocampus comes
TTGGTCTCCAAAGGGATCAAACCTATAGGACAATACCAACACTCCTACCAGTGGTTATGGCTATGGGGATGTTTCTCCCCCATTACAGGGGATAGTTTCTATTGGGAAACACCTCTGGTGTCCAATGGTATTTTTGAAAGCTTTCTTGAGGACTTTAGCAAACAGAACCCCAGAGAACTTAAAATAGTGGTAATGGACAATGCCGGATTTCATGCTTGCCAGAATATTACGATCCCAGGTAACATAAGGCCCA
>NW_017824435.1:0-253 GCF_001891065.2 Hippocampus comes
TTTGGCTAGTTTGAAAGATGAGATTGCCTTCGTGTTCATCCATGTTTTTGTTCCGACCTGCCTTAATATTTCTATTTATTATTATTATTATTAAAAAAATTTAAACAACCTCTCTTTGTAGTGCTAACAAGACACCCCGAGATACTAGTTGAGTTATTAGTATGTACGAAATGTCCCCTTCCATGGGAGGAGCATGCTAAGTGCTCATCAATCACAAAAGAGCAGAGACGGGAAGCAACACGCCATCTCCCCC
>NW_017824436.1:0-253 GCF_001891065.2 Hippocampus comes
TGCTTTACCTCTATTGGGTAATCAAACCGTTTCCAATTATTCAACCATTAACACCCTTGGTTTAATAATCGCACTAATTGGCTTGAGTTGGGAAGCAATTGCCGATTGGCAACTGTACCAGTTTAAAGCAAAGGCAGCCAACAAAGGAAAAATCATGCAAAGTGGGCTATGGGCGCTTTCCCGCCATCCCAACTATTTTGGAGAGATGGTATTCTGGTGGGGTTTATTCTTGCTCAGTCTTCCCTTCAATATC
>NW_017824437.1:0-253 GCF_001891065.2 Hippocampus comes
TGCGTATTCTTTATGTTTAAGCAGGAAATAATCCCCCCCCCCCTCCATCACCTGAGGATGACTCACCCTTCGCACTCTTTCACAGCGCACAATGACCATGCGCAGCGCTCCTCCATACAAGGTCAGCCGACTAAAAGCTTTGAGTCTGTACCTTCTCTTTACAAGCGCAGGTCTACACCAAGTCAGAGCGAATATAAAATACGACAGGAGAAAGCGATAAAACATTTGATTGCTTTATTGTGACACACAGCTC
>NW_017824438.1:0-253 GCF_001891065.2 Hippocampus comes
TGCGGCACTGAAGAGACAGAGAATTCTGACATTTCCAAAACCTGACCATGAAAAGTGCACCGGAACACCAAATGTAAATCGATTTCGGATAAAGAGGCCAAATGATACATTTCCGACCTTTTAACTATCACAAGTGTGTTACTACAGCACTTAAAACCCCCAACTGTGAAATTTCTGAGGTCTGATGATGCTGCAGAAGTACTTTGGAATGCCACAATCCATGAAACTCAGACAAAGAAAAAATCCTGTACAC
>NW_017824440.1:0-253 GCF_001891065.2 Hippocampus comes
CTCGTCCTCTTCCGGAGCCGTGCCGCCGCAGCCCGCCAGAAGGAGACATGGCAGAGCCAGCAACAGAGTCCACGGAAACGCGGTGAGTTGCCTCGCCGACGTCGGGCCGATCCGGAGCATCGGGCCTCTCTCCATGACTCAGGCTTCAGGCTGGGGTCCGAGGGAACGCTCGAAGAGATCGCGGACCGCGGCCCGGCCTTCGTCGGTGAGGTTGCGGGTGCCGGTGGCGGCGAAGGTCCGCTCGGGTAGCACC
>NW_017824441.1:0-253 GCF_001891065.2 Hippocampus comes
TTTGCGGGGAAGAAATGTGAACACGGTTCAACGACGCTCAAAGAAAATCGGTTCTTCAAAGCAAAGAGAAAATCACAAATGCACCTTGCTGCTTTTTGACGTCTATAATAACGGACAACCACCTGGTAGGAGGGAAATTGCTGCCCTCCATTTGCTGCAGAAACGATGTGAATGTGTGAGTGTCCTTTCCTCTTTTTAGCGGGCTGGTTGGCTGGGAGTGACATTGTCATTATCGACACCCACCGCCCCCCCC
>NW_017824442.1:0-253 GCF_001891065.2 Hippocampus comes
GCCGATTATTCAACGGGTCGAGGAGCAGACCGGGCGCATGCGCGACATTGTTGAGGATCTGCTCACCCTGTCGCGGCTTGATTCTGCCGAATCACTGGAGATCGAAAATGACGTGGCGGCGGACTCGCTCGCTCGAGGAGCAGTGGAGTCGGCGATGGTCATTAGTGAAGACCAACATGAATTTGATTGCTTCATCACTGACCACCTGCACCTCATCGGCAGCTCGAAGGACTTAGCCAGCTGTTTTACCAAC
>NW_017824443.1:0-253 GCF_001891065.2 Hippocampus comes
GATTACGCATGTCAACTATGACTAAGGCAGATCACATTTCGACACCAAATTCACGTTTAAGTAGGAGGAAGATGATTGACTGTTTGGGGCCGCCGCATCTCACCTGCACAAGGCTGACAGTTCACTCGGGATTGAACTAGGTCAGCAAAATCTACGCTGGCACCCTTCATTCCCAGAAACTGTAGATTGGAATCATGAATGCCGAACGCCACTGGGCCAGTACAATTTGGAATTGAACCCAAATCTTTTATTT
>NW_017824444.1:0-254 GCF_001891065.2 Hippocampus comes
AAATACAACCATTACGAGTCTGAAGAAGACGACCTGACGATTGATGCGTGGGAACTGAGATGCCTTGAATGTGGCTGGCGAGAAACGATTGGCTACCGAAGCGACGAACCTGATCCCCATGCGCCTGCCGACCTCGATCCGACTGTCTGCCCATTTTGCAAAGTGGCCGACCTAAAGCCGGGCAAAAATCCGTGTGTACTGCCGCGGAGCTCCCTGACCAAGCAACCACGCGGAATCGCTCATCGAACCCATAT
>NW_017824445.1:0-254 GCF_001891065.2 Hippocampus comes
GCATCAACAGGGAAACACTCAATGAAATTGCACACGCATGTGGGGTGCTGTGATTGGGTGCTCAATTGCAGGAAATGAGTGGCTCAGTCAAGCAGGCAGGCAAGTTTGGGTCTAACCATATTTATCTGAAGGAAAACCAAGCAGCTGAAAAGTGAAAAATGCTCAGCAAATCTAAATCTTCTGTAAACAAAGGTTCCACTGTACAGTCAAATGAGATGGGGGGCATCATTATTTCAGTGGTTGTACTTCTCCAG
>NW_017824447.1:0-254 GCF_001891065.2 Hippocampus comes
AAATGCTAACATCGAGCAAAAGACTCAACTGAGAAGAGAAAAAAATATCGTGAATGAGCAGGACAATTAATTGTTGGAATGGTTTCAATCGGTTGAGGAACGGAGAAGGAGGAGTTACGCCTGCATTTCTCAAAATGGGGGAAATTGCTTTCATTTGCTCATTTTCGTGTGGAGAATGCGGAGGTCGGAAAAGAGCGCAATTATTGGAATATCCTCCCTCGCCACTTGACTCCTCTCGGCTTCCTTACACGAGG
>NW_017824448.1:0-254 GCF_001891065.2 Hippocampus comes
CTTTTCGCAAGTAATATTTTTCTTTTATCCAGCTAAACTATACACTCATATGGCAAGGGAGTTTCAAGGGTAAAAAAAGACCCCTCTGACATTTCAATATTCAAAAATTCCAAGCACCGAATTACAAATATCAGAACGACACTTTGGTATGGGTACTTTGTTGGATCCGACAACATTTCAAAAAGAGCACCAAAATAAGGCCCTGACCCCGTTTTCAAAGGGTTTTCCCTAAAAACGGGGTGCTTTTTCAGAAG
>NW_017824449.1:0-254 GCF_001891065.2 Hippocampus comes
AAAAAAAAAATCAATGAAAGGCAAATGATGGAAGTTGAGAATAACACAACAAAAAGTGTAAAGAAGCACTTTGCTGCGCCGGTCGGCTTCTCGGGGCTAATTTACACATCTTCAACTGGGTGACTGAGACAATCGCTATTATTGTACACTCATTTATAAGCAGATTACATTTTCTCTCGGGATCTCGCTGTTATCCCAAAAGCTGATTATGTGGAAGAAATGACATCAGCGCTGGGGAAAAAAAAAAAAAAAAA
>NW_017824451.1:0-254 GCF_001891065.2 Hippocampus comes
AGTTAAATAAAGACGGGGAAAGTTGTAAAACAAACAAACAAATAAATAAATGAATCAGCTCCTGACACCAGTTTGTTGGCTGACATGAAACTGATGGGAGACATGTCAAGCCGAACGGGGCGCAAACAAAATCTCCAAGCACCCAGGCGCAAACCTGAATTGAAAGCTGGCCATTTTGGTTCCAAGAAGACATTTTGGGGGGATTTCAGGTCATTTATGAGGGCATTTGCCCCAACGGGCCAATTATACGCAGG
>NW_017824452.1:0-254 GCF_001891065.2 Hippocampus comes
AACTCACTTAAAAACAGTACTTGGGCAAACCTCAGAATACCTTGCTTCTTATGCAAATGATAATCGTATCCCAAACCATGGTTTTGAGGCTATTAATAAAGAATTAAAACTGTTACTCATAGAAAATACGACCTTAGAAATTTCAGGTTTTGGCAAAATTGGAAGTATTTGTAAAACAATAAGTATTCAGAAAAAATTCTTTAAAAAGTTTAAAGAATATTATCCCCTTTTGTTTGCCTTTTCTGAAACTATTG
>NW_017824455.1:0-254 GCF_001891065.2 Hippocampus comes
CAAACAACTACGTATGGCAACTCCGGTCAGACAAACTTCATGGGAAGTACGAGAAATCAACCTCGTCAAGAGAATTTTACAAGACCTCACAAAACAAAAGTATAACGCCTTGGAGTATTGAATCGTTAGCTCACTTTTAAAGAGGCTACATTTTCATTCAAGTGATTTTAACTGTTTGTATATTAGTTGATTAAAGAACTTCTCATGTTCTCATCTAAAGTGAGGTAACTTGGTGTGTGCCTGCATTTTTTGAA
>NW_017824456.1:0-254 GCF_001891065.2 Hippocampus comes
GCTTTATCCTCACGAGGGTCATCAAGCTTCGCGTCAACGATTTGGGACCTTAAGAAATCAGGTTCTTGGTGTTTATCCGTGTTTCTTGTCATAACACAGAAAATATTGGTCTGAACGAAATGTGTATTTGTGACGTGTGCACTGGTTGCAAGCAATGATGAAGCGCTATCCCGTAAAGGTCGCTGCGTCTGGAATTCTAACCGATTCTGCCTACCGCCCTTTGCTTCCCCCCCCCCCCCCCCCCCCCCCCCCCC
>NW_017824457.1:0-254 GCF_001891065.2 Hippocampus comes
AATCTACTTTATATTCTTTTTTCTGGTCTTCAACAATACTTAAGTCATACAGATCCACGAATCCTTCATTATCCAGCAATTTGCTGTTACGCAAATTCAAATCTACTTTCCCAGCTAGCACCAAATCCTTTTTTGACAGATTTAATGGCTTTAAATCCAGTTTATTAACATTAGCATTGAAGTCAAATACACTAACAGAATCCTTAAAGTTTAATTTCCCAATAAAAGAAAAATCAATGTTTTGATCTTGAATA
>NW_017824458.1:0-254 GCF_001891065.2 Hippocampus comes
AATCTTCAGGTGCGAACGAAGAAGCATAAGAAACTGCCAAGGCGCGACCGTGTCATCATCGCCTTGCCGGATGGGCCGATGCAACGCTGGTCGCTGGACTTCATGTCCGATCAGCTGAGCAGCCATCGCCGCTTCCGCCTACTCAACATTGTCGATGATTTTTCGAAATGGTGTCCGGGTCAAATCGTTGATTTTTCAATCGGGGGCGAACGCCTGGCGCGCTTTCTGGACGAATTGGCCGGGCGCGTTGGCCT
>NW_017824459.1:0-254 GCF_001891065.2 Hippocampus comes
AATTTTGGTAATGCTGAATTAGGTGATGTTCGGCGAACGAAACGATTGGTGAAACTTGCCGACCAGATGGTACATCGGCCTAGTGGTTCGCTTCCGGAGAAGATTAATTCACCCAATGAACTCAAAGCGATGTATCGACTATTCGATAGTCCGCATGTGACGCATGAAGCGATCATGGAGTCTCATCAACAGCATCTGTTTGATGAGGTGCTGAGCCAGCAATCGGGTTACACGTTGTGCATTATTGATGCCAC
>NW_017824460.1:0-254 GCF_001891065.2 Hippocampus comes
AAGTTTTCATTTAAAATGTGAACTCCGGCAGGTGTTCCAATAATTTTGTCCAAACTGCTTTACTTCATGCACGTGTCCCAATTCTTTGGACATACTGTCAGTGTCCCAATACTTTTGTCCACCGCTTCTTCGCCCTTTAACTTCCTGCAGGTGTCCTGATACTTTTGTCCAAATGCCACATTTTCTTTCCTTTTCTCCCCCTGAAGGTGTCCCAATACTTTTGAATCAGATTTTCCTTGATTATTACTGGGTAG
>NW_017824461.1:0-254 GCF_001891065.2 Hippocampus comes
AAGAAGTTGAAAACAATTAACTCTCTAAAAAATAGAATATTACAGTTCAATAGTGTATTATGAATAGGTGCAATCTTGGAATCTTGTTGGAAACGATGGGATTTATTGGTGTTTGCCTTCGAACTTATGGCAACGCTACCGGACCATTTGGCCACCGGATATTTGATATTCCCTCGGTCCGGTTCGAGCCCAACCGCTGTACTGAACTTGTCGAAGCGTGGAGTAGCAAAAGAAAACCACCCTCTGTTTAGGAT
>NW_017824464.1:0-254 GCF_001891065.2 Hippocampus comes
ACACAATATGGAGGGGAATGACCTGATGGGAAAGCTGAAGAAAAAGGCGAATATGACGTTTAAAGCAACTCCAATGGAGGACCGCAATAACTCTTTGCCCTTTGTTGTGTATCTTGCTGGACGAGAAGAAGCGATGACCTACGACCTAGACGGCGAAACAGGAAATAACTCAGCAGAGGAGAACAAAGCCGAGAAAGGTGATGACATCGAAAAAAGTCAACAAATTGCTGCCGTGGATGCTGAAAATATCTCCT
>NW_017824465.1:0-254 GCF_001891065.2 Hippocampus comes
ACACAGAGCATCGGGGAATTCTTTTTTATTAAAACAAAGCCCATCTAAAGGGATCCCATTGGTAACAATAGCGTAGTTATCATGTGCAAGAAGATCTACATAAACCCTTTTACCGCTAAAACTAACGTGTTTAAAGCTATTCCCTAAGGCAATCGTTGCTTTTTGGGCCGCGACTGTACAACAAAATAAAAGACTCAAAAAAGTGAATACGTAGGTTCTGAACATTGTGGTTTATCAAGATTGGGACCATAATA
>NW_017824466.1:0-254 GCF_001891065.2 Hippocampus comes
TTGATATACACAGTTGTTTCCGAGTGTAATCACGACTCGACAATAAAATTACAAGCTGTTTTTTTTCACAGAAGCAGCACCTCTGGTGTCTGGCAGGGCTAGATCCACTTCCCTCGAAGACAGCTAGTTTTTATCCAAATCATTTCCTTCGGAGATAAAATAAGACATTTGTGGCAAGACTGAACAACACTTGCCACATTCCCGAGATCCATCTCGAGTCAATAGGGGTGTTCACACGGCAAGATTTGCTCCAG
>NW_017824467.1:0-253 GCF_001891065.2 Hippocampus comes
TGTGTGTGTGTGTGTGTGTGTGTGTGTTTAGCTTCTTGCTCACTTGGAATCAGCAGATTTATGGATCAATGAATATTTTTCAAGGAAAAGAGATGTAATGCAAACTATCATACTATTGCGGGCTGAAAATGTAGGGCATGATAATAAAGGCAGGACGATCCAAATGTGTCACCGAATGAAATGTTCAAGTAGGCAAACTGATCTTTACTTATTTTAAATATAAAAATACAATTAGAGGCATTGAAGGACTACC
>NW_017824468.1:0-254 GCF_001891065.2 Hippocampus comes
ACCCGCAGAAAACCCACGCAGGCACGGGAAGAACAACCAAACTCCACACAGGTAGGCCACGTGAAATCGAACCCACGACCTCTGCACTGTGAACCAGTCAACCATCGTGCGGCAATTCTGTAAATACAGTACATATCATAAAGTATCTTAAATTAAAATAACTCCATTATTCAAATATTTATATATTATTGAAGACAATTAGTTGATTAATGGCCCAAGATGCAATAGCATTATTTTAGTATCGATTTTTTTTT
>NW_017824469.1:0-254 GCF_001891065.2 Hippocampus comes
ACCTGGCTGTCGTCCTGGATCTGTTCCCTCGTCGGGTCGTAGGCTGGGCCGTGGCCGACCACATGCGAACAGACCTTGTGGAGCGAGCTCTGCAAACGGCACTAGGCCTGCGGCAGCCCGAGGAAGGCTTGCTGCATCATTTGGATCGCGGGAGTCAGTATGCAAGCGCCGACTACCGCCAGATCCTGGCCGAACGGAAGATCAGCTGCAGCATGAGCCGGCGAGGGGACTGCTGGGACAATGCCGTCGTCGAG
>NW_017824470.1:0-254 GCF_001891065.2 Hippocampus comes
ATACAAAATACTAAACATGCAGTTTCTGAGTAAACTTACTTGTGCTGGAATCAAATCTAAACAAATATCTTGAAAATTGTTTTAAAAATACCCAAAAAGTCTGGAGAACCGCTTGAAATGCAATTTTTCTCTTTGTAAACAGAATCTCAAATAAAACATGAAAACCTGGACTCACCCCATCCATAGATTGTAATTAGCACAGCCACCTTATCCATCATATATGCAGCTGCATATATGCTCATATTTATATTTTG
>NW_017824471.1:0-254 GCF_001891065.2 Hippocampus comes
ATACCGTAGTTAGTGTTCGGTATTGGGCTTATAACTGGTTGATTGGCGGAGGAGCTGGCATTAGGCGGACATACACAAGGGCTATGCCTGAAAATGAAAGCTCCAGTAGCCAAAGCAACACATCCATGTAGCTTTAACTGCGCTACACACGCTGTTAATAGATAGCGTGTTGGTCCGTTACTATTGTCAAAAGTTACTTTTGCAGTGAGCGTATATTGAATGGCTCACTATTTGAATGCGAGTACCTTCCGACC
>NW_017824473.1:0-254 GCF_001891065.2 Hippocampus comes
CTGTCCAACGAGTACGACTCGGCCGCCCCGGCAGGCATCCTGAAAAACGACTTTACCTACTACGCCGCCCTGGTCTGGGACTTCTAAGAACGTGTTTAAGACCTGGATCGAGGTGGGATAGGCTTCCAGCCTGTCGCCAAGGCGCAGCCTTGGATCGGTTGTGGCGCCCCATGGCAGGCCGGATCCCTGTCCTGCCCGGCGTCCTTAAACACGTTCTAAACTGCAAAGCGTAGGGCCAGCCGAGATCCAGGCGC
>NW_017824475.1:0-254 GCF_001891065.2 Hippocampus comes
ATCCACATCCGACGTGGATGTTGCCAATGTATCCAGATCCAGCAGTTCCGAAGACTCGTCGGCAAAAAGTGCCCGCAGTTCGTCTTTTTCCGTTGGCACATTTTCCGCCATTTCGGCGCGAAGCCGTTCAGCTTCATCCGCTTCGATCCGTGGGCGTTCCGCGTCTTCGGTGCGCCGTTCAACCCGGGCAGGACGCACAGGAAAACTGGTGACAACATCATGATCTTGCTGGTCTGAAGCTTCAGAAACTGGGA
>NW_017824476.1:0-254 GCF_001891065.2 Hippocampus comes
ATCGGGAATGGGAAACTTCAAAAAACTAATTCTTAATCCCTATTATCCAAAACCTTGAACAGTAGGTTATTGATTTTTTATCTTAACACATGAATTTGATGCAAGTCCTATTTACCAATAACCCATTAACCCTTTACACATGCAACTCGTTTTTGCCACCCATAACCAGAATAAGTTTACTGAGGTCAGGGCCATGCTGCCCGGTCATATCGCATTACTTTCCCTAAATGACATCGGGTATTTTGAGGATATTC
>NW_017824477.1:0-254 GCF_001891065.2 Hippocampus comes
AATAAACATTTTGGGTTCAGGATGAATTTTCAGTTTAAGTCCTCTTAATGCTCTTTGCGGAAAAGAAAAACCTACGATTGTCAAATCTGTTGTTGTTGTTAAAGACACTTTTTTTGTGATTGATGATGGGATTAAAACTGTTTACACTAGTATGCAACTTTCTGTCATTCAATATAATGTGAAGATGCACATTTCTCACATCTGGAAGGAAGCCCTTTGTTTTTCTTTGCCTTTTTCCTCAAAAATATGTTTTA
>NW_017824478.1:0-254 GCF_001891065.2 Hippocampus comes
ATTTCCAGGTGTGCCAGGCCACAGAATTGATTTTATTTTCATCAAAAATGAAATAACTGTGTTGAAACATGCTATTTTAAGTGATTCCTGGAGTGGCCGCTTACCCTCAGATCACTTACCCGTTTTTGTAGAACTTAGATTTTACTAGCCAACTCAATAACCATACTCTGTCCCAGCACATCCACTCTGGCCAGTTTTTGCTTTTTCTCGAAAATCATACTTCCAACTACTGCTTTTGTTTTGAAACATATGGA
>NW_017824480.1:0-254 GCF_001891065.2 Hippocampus comes
AGAGAGAGAAAGAGAGAGAGAGAGAGAGAGAGTCTTCTCAGGTCAAAGTACCAGCAAAATCTAAATTTATTTTCAAAGTGCATGAATGTTTCAACAGTTGCAAAATAGTTCCATCTAAAGTTTGTGCGCAAAAATCAAAAGCAACTTTTTTCCACATATCATGGGCTTCTCCTGCTGGCTCTTTCCAGTCCTTTTCCCTCTTCATCTCCCTCAGTTTCTGCTGCTTTTATACCCAGACCTCCCGACTTTAATCA
>NW_017824481.1:0-254 GCF_001891065.2 Hippocampus comes
CGCATCACTGCCTTTTGGAACAAGTCCAGCATGAACAGTCATCATTTTAATACTGTACTTCTGTTTCGTAATACCATCGCTGAGCATGAAAAGCATGAGTGGAGAATATATTTGTGAATATCCGGTGATTTCATTCTCGTGGCATTGAATCGTTCGCGACTAGCCTGTTGTGGTTTTCTTAGAATCAGATCAGTTCTTCAGCCCTGCAGGAGCCAGATCACGATCCTGATCATTTGAATCAGGTGTGTTGGAAG
>NW_017824482.1:0-254 GCF_001891065.2 Hippocampus comes
TATCCCCGTGGGGCAATTAGAGTTGTGTGAGAGCAATGTAGAAATGCTATTAAAAAATAGGTTTATAGATACACACAAGGGAGACTTAAATCACTTTTCCACTGCTGGAGCTGGTGTTGTGGCAGAAAGTCTTTGTTTAGCGCATATTCCCCCCGCTGCCTTTTCTGGCCTCACTTTCCACCTGGCGTGATGTCACCGCGCAGTGACATCATGTCGGACTGCAAGGCTCGACCTCGAGTCCGATGCCACTTCAC
>NW_017824483.1:0-254 GCF_001891065.2 Hippocampus comes
AGTACTTTTTTGGCCGAGGCCAATTCAAGGATTTTCACATTCCACAGTGGACAAAAATATTGGGTCACAACTCATCGTTCGGTGACTCCTTATTGTGTTTTAGGTACTCGCAGTCACTGACAACCAGCAGAGAAGCCTTGTAACTTTTTTAAAAATTTTAACCAGAATATTTTTGACTCCTACATTGATAAAGACTCTTGAAGAGAATGACTTAAAGGAAAAAAAAGGAACTCACTGACATCGCGAGTGCTCCC
>NW_017824484.1:0-254 GCF_001891065.2 Hippocampus comes
AGTAGTTCACAACAGAGAGAAAAACTGCAAAAATCTGCAGATTTTTTGAGGGGCCGTTTTTGGGAGGATAGTGACACCCCCCCCCCATTTGTCACCATCTTCGTCATATGTTGTAATGTTTTAGTTTTAGCCACGAAAAAAAGGAGGAAAATTACCAAGTGGTTCATGCTTTAGCGATTTCTTCATCAATTATCCTTGAACATATGTATTGTATTCACAGACAAATCTCTGAATTCACTGCAGACACAAGTTTG
>NW_017824485.1:0-254 GCF_001891065.2 Hippocampus comes
CGATAATCACGTTTGAATTTTTACGACCACCGTCTGTTGTCATCTCCTAGTCGGTCAGGTGAAGTTTGACCCGCCGCTGAGGAAGGAGACGGAGCCCCACCACGAACCGGTGAGTTGCGACCAAATGTGTGTTTCCATGCGTACAATTATTTCACTTCACCAGAAAAGCGTGACCAGTTCTCACCGGCAATGGCTTGCGAAAGTATTTGGCTCCCTTGGACTTATTGACCATTTGCCACATTTCAGGCTTCAAA
>NW_017824486.1:0-254 GCF_001891065.2 Hippocampus comes
AGTTCTGCGTTCGCATGATCGAGTTCATGCGACGGCCGGAGGCTCCCGTCGTGGTCGACGAAACGTTGCATGGTTTCGTACGTGAGCCCAGCCCCTATCGTGCGCTCTTCGACTTCCCGCTCTCGATCGCCACGGCTCAAGTCGGGATCACGGTCCTCTTCCTGCTGCTGGCGGCTTGCTTGCGCTTCGGCGCGCCGCGTCGCCGCGAAGTCAAAGCCAACGCGGGCAAGGATTACTTGATCGAAAACGTCACG
>NW_017824487.1:0-254 GCF_001891065.2 Hippocampus comes
AGGATGCCGGCCTGCGGGCCCGGGGCTGCTGGATCACGGTCTGCGTGGACGCGACCAGCGCGCGGTCGGCTCGGACCCAGGCACGCTCTGGCGCGACGCCGGCCAGCCCCTCCCCGCCGCCCCTACCGCCCGTGCATCCGGTCCTTGTAGGGCTTGTGGAGTTGCTCCGCCGCCGCGTCGCCGCGGTCCTGCTCGAAGATCGTGGCGTGGTAAACATCGAGCCCGACGAGGGCGATGACATCACGCTGCGTCAG
>NW_017824488.1:0-254 GCF_001891065.2 Hippocampus comes
AGGTCTGTGTAGATTCTCAGGCATCCAGGTCACAGCAATCCCCAAAAGTTGAATCAAGCCTTGTGGACTCTTCTGGGTTATTCATGTGGTCCTTGGATGCTACCTGTTGGTGACCCTTGACTTACATGTACACACTGATATTTAACGTTTTTAGTGAGGAAGCTAAACACTAAACAACAATCAACACTGTTATTTATTGATGTTATTTACTGTCGCTATTGCTGTGCAGTCCAAATAAAGTAAAAAAAAAAAAA
>NW_017824489.1:0-254 GCF_001891065.2 Hippocampus comes
TTTTTTTTTTTCTCTCTTTAACCAACCACTCCCTCGTTGGCTTCCCAGGCTCAGTCCTTGCATCATATTTCACCCAAAATGTGGAGCAGATGCCAGCACTGCATTTCTTATTCCACAGAGTCACTCGCCCTGTTAGGTCACTAGTAACAAAAATGCATTTTCAAAAAGGCTCTCCTCTCTTTCTACCTCTCTGCTGGCTTTTCTTGAAAATGCCATACCGGCTTGAGGTGGAATAAACGTGCTGGTTTCCATCA
>NW_017824490.1:0-254 GCF_001891065.2 Hippocampus comes
CAACGTCGGCGAGCGGTGCAACGCCTCGGGCTCGCGGAAGTTCAAGCGTTTGCTGGAGGCCGAGGACTGGGACGAGATCGTCTCGCTGGGCCGTGAGCAGATGCGCGAGGGCTCGCACGTGCTGGACGTGAACGTGGACTACGCCGGGCGGGACAACGCGCGCGACATGTACCAGGTCGTGTCGCGATTGGTCCGGCAGGTCGACGCGCCTTTGATGCTCGACTCGACCCAGCCCGCGACGATCGAGGCGGGCC
>NW_017824491.1:0-254 GCF_001891065.2 Hippocampus comes
GCGCAGCTGGTCGTGCTCGTGCGGCGCGGCGAGCAGGACGGCCTTGGGGTCTGCGCTGGCGTGGGCCGACACCCGCCGGGCGATCTGGGCGTAGTGCTTGGCCGGCCAACACTTGCAGCCCCACTGCGCGGTCGGCGCGAGGCAGACGTACCGCCCCGGCGTCAGGCCGTGCCGCTGCCGGTACGCGGTGGCCCAGGCCTGGTCTGCCTCGCCGACGTACAGCCGCAGGTCGTGGGCCGGCGTCAGGCCGTCGG
>NW_017824492.1:0-254 GCF_001891065.2 Hippocampus comes
CACTGCTCGGGAACCTGTTCTGAATGTACACAAGGCCGACTGCACAAGACCTGTACTAAGCCTTGTGGCAGAACACTAGCTTGTGGACACATTTGTACATTCCCATGCACCAAAGAGTGTCCTCCATGTGAAAAACGGTGCAACAATTACTGTAACCACAGTCGTTGCCCAAAGAAATGCAAAGAACCATGCCAACCCTGTATGGAGAAGTGTCAGTGGGAATGTATCCATCAAATGTGTACTAAGAAGTGTGG
>NW_017824493.1:0-254 GCF_001891065.2 Hippocampus comes
CACGGACACCTTGAATATCGCCCAGACCTGAGGATACCAAAACCTCATCGGTCCTCTGGTCACTCCCTCCTACAATCTGCAAGTTTTCATAGTCACTTTCCCTGAACAAAAAGGCTTTCTTGTCATCTTTGCTTTTGAAGGGCGATATGTTCCCTACAATAGAAATTTCAAACCCTCCCAAGGGTTTGGCATCACCAGTATTGTACCAGCCATTTGAGATATTGTAAATGGCTCCTTCGGTTACTGGACCTAGG
>NW_017824494.1:0-254 GCF_001891065.2 Hippocampus comes
GCGTTCACCTTGGTGCCAGCAAAAACACAGCGGACAGGCCTTGTCAATATTTGCTCTTATTATCTGTCGCTAAATAGCCTCGCTCCGGATTCGCCTGCTCACATCTCACGCATCCGTACCGGGTTCTTACATGGCCACATTCTGCCAAAACGGCATTTTTAGCAGATCGATAACGACTCCTCCGACCCGAGCCGACATGCCAAATTCAAGCCGGCAGGAAGCGGCCAATGTAATCACGAAAAGTGCCTAAGCCC
>NW_017824495.1:0-254 GCF_001891065.2 Hippocampus comes
CATGTTCAAATTTGCCAACTGTTCTTGTGCTGTTACAATTTACTTTGCAGTCTTGTTTGTTTGGTGCTCTTCGGTGCACTGTAAAAGGCTACACATGTACAGTTTCATTATGTACAACATGGGGTCTCCTGAAAAGTACCGATAATGATTTTGGAGGCCTGACAATTTGTGCTGTGAGACTTCAACATGGCGGCATGATGGTTAGACGGGTGAGCACGTCCACCTCACAGTGCAGAGGTGCTGGGTTCGATTCC
>NW_017824496.1:0-254 GCF_001891065.2 Hippocampus comes
AACCTTTGCTTGAAACCCAAACTCAGATTTGAAACCCAACTTGAAATCCTCGCCAGAAACCATAATACCAGTATTATATCATAACATTTCTTTGAACCCCTAACTTCCAAATTATAGGCTTGGCCTAAACCCCGATTTTAAATTCTAATTTGATGCCCTAATTTGAGATCCTTATATTTGCTCTAAAGCCTTACACAGTCTTAAGATCCTCATTTCAAAGCCCATCTTCATACTCAAATTCTGTCTTGAAAACC
>NW_017824498.1:0-254 GCF_001891065.2 Hippocampus comes
CCACCCTACCCGATGCCACGTCCTGCCCCGAGTGCGGCTGGGACTGGACCTACCCCGACAGCCCGCAGCCCGTAGAGGCCGAGCCTGAGCGTGCAGCGCCGTGGCTGGTGGCCTGGGGGATCGTGGCGATGGCTTTAGCCGGGCTGGTGCGGGCGATTTTGGGTGGATAAAAAAATATCAAAAAACTTGATAAATAGACTTGACAAGGATGCCGCGATCGCCGATACTATAGGTGTTGGCCAAGGAGGCCAACA
>NW_017824499.1:0-254 GCF_001891065.2 Hippocampus comes
CCCACCCCACCCACCATCCTGTTCGTCGGCGGCGGGTCGGGGGGGCATATCTACCCCAACCTCGCCGTCCTCGAACGCCTCGAAGAGCACGGCTACGAAGTCGACGCCCACTTTATCGTCAGCGAACGCGCGGTCGACGCCACGGTCCTCGACGCCGGCGATTTGCAGGGCACGGCCATCCCCGCGCTGCCCCTGTCGCTGCACCCCGCCAGGTTCCTGACGTTCTACCAGGCCTACCAGCAGTGCAAAGAGCG
>NW_017824500.1:0-254 GCF_001891065.2 Hippocampus comes
CCCCCCCCCTTCCCCCCCCGCCCGAATCCTCCAAACGCGCGAAAACCAACGGCGGGGCGACAAAAAAGTGACGCCGCCGACTGAACCGGCACAGGGACGAGTGGGCGGAGGCCATCCAGACGGTGGCCGAGTCGCTGGCCAAGCAGGAGGAGGAGGGCGTCCTGTGCGGCCCCGCCTCGCAGATCGAGAACGTCAACGAGGAGGAGATGGACACCTCCATCGGCCACTACAAACGCAAGGTTCGTCACTGGCCG
>NW_017824501.1:0-254 GCF_001891065.2 Hippocampus comes
CCCCGTAGCTGGTGGTGGGCAAGGAGTATGGTTGAGGGTCGAAAATGGTAACGGCGACCCGTTCGACTTTATCGATCTAGGGGCTACTGAGTGGACTGGCGAAGGGATCGCAAATGGACCTGTTACAGCAGATAACGTGGTTTGGGGGATGAGTCAGGCCACAGGCACTGCTGGTGTTGACATCTCTGCTGTTATTAAAGATAAGGATGACTACCCTGGCGACGATGCGGATGATCCCGACGTCGGGCCAATTA
>NW_017824504.1:0-254 GCF_001891065.2 Hippocampus comes
CTAGGCATTCGGTTATTAACCCCCCTATTGGTTGTGCCATCAAACCAGCAATTGTGTATAGTAGTGTTGAGGTGACCTCTATCGCGGTTACTATTTTCCCAGCTACCAATTAGCATTGCTTTATTATGATTTGTAAATTTTGTCCAAGAGACAGTAATAAAATCAGAAACGCTACCATCGCTACTGGTTATATCGATAAGACCATCGGCAGAGGCACTTAAATCACAATGATCGATCCAAACATTTGGAGCATA
>NW_017824506.1:0-254 GCF_001891065.2 Hippocampus comes
CTCATCTGGAACCCTTACCATTGATGGTGGCGATCTTGGTCGTTACGATCTCCGTTTCGATCACGAAGTTCGTCCAGTTCGTTGGGTTCTCCGCAACCAGAACGACGGCCAGTTTATTCGCCTTGTTGATGATACTGACCAAGAGGACATCACACCGGAATGTCATTTTTTTGGAATGGAGAGACCGCGTTTCATGAAGCGCCTGGATGCCGAAGCGATGCAAAAAGGGCTGTTGGTCGAACCACCCGGTGGCC
>NW_017824507.1:0-254 GCF_001891065.2 Hippocampus comes
TGGACATATGTGTTTTTCACAGGACAGTGACGATACAAAACAACTCTTCTTCTCTGCTCCACTTGCGGTACATGTTTGACAGTGGCTCATCCTATAGATTATTCCGCGTGTTTTAGATCATTTTCACTGCTCTCAAAGCATTATTTCAGCATGCATTGAAGTCAACAAGCCACTGAATGGAGTACAGTATAGCATGAGTCAAGTTGGATACGTTATTTCAAGCTGAAGAATTCACTTGACAAATATTTTCAAAA
>NW_017824508.1:0-254 GCF_001891065.2 Hippocampus comes
CGAACCCTAAAGTTGGTAAATGGGGAGTAACAGGCTTTTTGGTAGAAAAAGGAATGTCAGGTTTAACCATTGGTGATTCTTACCCAAAAATGGGGCTAAGAACTGTACCTATTGGAGATTTAATTTTTGAGGACTGCTTTGTACCTGAAGAAAATCGACTTGGAAAGGAGGGTTCCGGTATGAGCATGTTAAACCACTCTCTGGAATATGAGCGGTGTTCCATCCTCGCGAGTCAGCTTGGTGCTATGGAACGC
>NW_017824509.1:0-254 GCF_001891065.2 Hippocampus comes
CGGACCAGGGCAGGGCGGTGCCGGTCCCCGGGGGGCTGCTGCCCTAGCCGCCCGCGGGCGCCTGCGCGACGCGTCTCGCGTCCGTTTCAGCCGTCACATCCATACCTTGCGGGGCGCGGTTCTGTGTGCCGGGCCTGTCCGGGGACTCAGCCGGGCCGCGATCACGCCGACTGTTGCACCGGCCGCAGGCACGCTCGGTGCCCCCGGCCGGAGGGCGACATGTCGGCATCACTGGGCTGGTTTATCGCGACGAC
>NW_017824510.1:0-254 GCF_001891065.2 Hippocampus comes
GGATGTAGATGGTGCCATTTTCAGTTAAATGTGTTATTTCCGGTCAAAATGCGAGTTGACCGTTCATCCGAATGAGTTTGATTCAAGTCATCAGAGCAGTTTGCTGAACACAGATGGTCTTTGGCACTGAACACATCTGGGTACCTCGACATGCTTTCCTCACCTTTAGCAGCTTTTCATGGCTAGAAGTCACCTGGCTCATCAAACACATAAACTGGACACCACGCTTAAGTCAAACACCAGGAGTCACTCAA
>NW_017824511.1:0-254 GCF_001891065.2 Hippocampus comes
TAAAGCACATCGGTAAATTCACGACAATAAGCAGATTTTTTATGAAGATGCTCGGCCTCATCATCTAAAAAAGTCATCACATGAACAAAACTGAGAGAGTCTTCCGCATTTTGTAGCGACTTGTAATATAGTGTTCCAGGTTCATTCTTTTTAATTTCAGATATGAATTTGGCAATAATCGTCTTTACCTTTTTAAGGGCCTCTGGTTTTACTGTATAGGGAACAAATACGTGTTTCATAATTTTAAATTAGCC
>NW_017824512.1:0-254 GCF_001891065.2 Hippocampus comes
TGCAAAGTCATGGTGACATAACAGGAAGGCGACAGCTTTCATGCCACGTCGATCATGTGTCAGCATAATGTAACGTCCAAGCAGAAAATCACAGCGTGATGACATAACATGACATCATAATTTCCACATCATAGCATCGCACAGCAAACCAACTTGTGAACTCGGAATTACTATGACAAATGTAATCTTGGACGTGGCATCACCAAGAGGATAGCATTCTCTTTACGGTGTGTGTGTGTGTGTGTGTGTGTGTG
>NW_017824513.1:0-254 GCF_001891065.2 Hippocampus comes
TATGGAGATTCAAGGAGATATGTGCACTGAAACGGGGTGACCACAACTATAAAGGGTCACAATACAACGTCCTAATTGAGTGGGAAAATGGGGAACCATTAAGCGTCATCGGACAGGACGACCCCGTCACGTGTGCCATATATGCACAGAAGAACGATCTTCTTGACCTCCCAGGATGGAAGCGCTTCAAACCGATAGCGCGACGACAGAAGAAGTTGATCCGGATGGCAAACCAAGCCAAGCTTCAATCATAC
>NW_017824516.1:0-252 GCF_001891065.2 Hippocampus comes
GCAGCGGCTTGTCTTCCCTACCTTCTGTTCTGACCCAGCCACGCAGAGCTGAGCTCCTGTGCTAACGCAGCACTCAGCGGACTCATTAGACGTCGTAATGACTTGAAATTTCCCATGATGCATCACTTCATATTCTCCCAATACATCTTGTCATCTGGTTTTCCAGCCGGGAGGTGCGCCTCTAACCCAAAGTTCCATCTGTGTCTGCTTCAGTCATGAGTGCACAACACACACACACACACACACACACAC
>NW_017824517.1:0-250 GCF_001891065.2 Hippocampus comes
TTTTTTTTCAACATTGTTTGCATTTGATTAAATTTTGCAATTGTAGCATTACATAATCAGCGAATATAAGAGTGGCCTTTAAGACTTTTGCACAGTACTAAAGCTGGCGTTCACAATTGTCATAACTCATTACGGGCTCCAATAATATTAAATGTATTTACACATTAAATATTTAAGCATTACTCAGTCTGGTCTTGCAACTATATTTTTTCTGTTTACAGTACACACACACACACACACACACACACAC
>NW_017824518.1:0-254 GCF_001891065.2 Hippocampus comes
TTTAACGGCAATTACCCTTAAACTTTATCAGGGGAAGAAAAACCAAAGGTAGTTCACAATTCAACCTTAAAAGACGATGGTTCAACAGAAAGACCTTCCACACGCGGCAGTTTTTAAAAAATTTAGACCTATGATTAACCGAAAACAAGAACATGGGTATCCACCTAGTACTTAGGGAGTTTCAGGAGCAAGTAAGGGCCTTTATGACATTTCAATATCCAAAAATTCCAAGCACCGAATTCCAAAGATCAAAA
>NW_017824519.1:0-254 GCF_001891065.2 Hippocampus comes
TTTAGATATAGATTTTGAGAAAATTCGGATCGAGACCACGGTCAACATAAAATTTGCCTTGCTACAATAAACCAGTACAATGAAGTACATTTTTATCCTCTTCTTTTTTTGCATCCATATTGTAACTGCCCAAAACACTTTACAGCTTCAAGAAGGACAACAATCACCAGATGCTACATTGAATAAGGTTTCATGGATTGCAGGACATTGGCAGGGTGAGGCCTTCGGGGGTATAGCCGAGGAGATCTGGAGTC
>NW_017824520.1:0-254 GCF_001891065.2 Hippocampus comes
TTTTAATCTGCGGTGCAGATAGTATCGCTTTGATTTTTTCATAAGTCTATGGTTATTCGCCAAACTCTATATTTACTTCGTGGTCGGGGTCGTCATTATCATCGGGGTAAATTTCTGCCCATACTTCGGGGATGCTGTTTTCTGATGCAGCTTCTGAATAACCAGTAAGTGTGTTTAGCACCTTTTGTAGGTTATCATCTCCCAGTGCAATCATCATTGCATTTGCTAAAATTTGGTTCTGTTTTTCAGAACCA
>NW_017824521.1:0-254 GCF_001891065.2 Hippocampus comes
GGCCGCCAGCTACCATCTAGTTGTGCTGTTTCTGTATTTGACCTCCTGCCGCCTGAACCCTGACACCTTACTTGCCAGAGGAGACATTCCACATCGCTTGAGCAAGTTACTGTTGGCCACGATCAGACTGCCTAGTTCACATTGCACCTGACCCACTTGGCTCCGCCCTCAACTGTTGGGTCTATGGCACAGGTGTGAAACTCCGGTCCGTTAGGGCTGCCGTCCCGCATGTTTTCCATCTCTCCCTGTTGCAA
>NW_017824522.1:0-254 GCF_001891065.2 Hippocampus comes
TTTTTTAATCGGCATTATGCAGCAGGCCATTCCTGGATTCATCTCTGCCCTTTTCACCAATGTATCCTCTCTCTCCAGAGCTCAATTTGGCCTTGGTCCATTTAGTCCCCCCCATATACATCATCTTCTGTCTTGCATCAGTGCCCCGATTCCTGCCAATTTCTCCCCCTCCTGTTCCCTCCATCGTCCAAGGTTGATGTATTAACTTGAGGTCTCTCTCGCTTTGTCTTGCTGACCAGTGTGATTCTGAGCCC
>NW_017824523.1:0-254 GCF_001891065.2 Hippocampus comes
TTGGTATTTTATTATTCTGGCGGATGATTGAAAACCTCAGTTGTGCATGCTAGAACTGGAGTAAAGATAAATAAATAACAATGATCGGTTTCAAAATACTAATCTAGGGAAAAAATGTTTCTCGATACATTTTAATCCAAAATAAATTTTTATTCGGTTAATCTGTGGAGCAGTCGATTTAGAAAAAAAAATCCCCTGTGACAGCCGTGGCAAAGACACGTTCGTGACTTGTGTTGTCGCCAGGAATCTGCGGC
>NW_017824524.1:0-254 GCF_001891065.2 Hippocampus comes
TTTTTTGCAGACATGATCCAAAGATTTGTATGAAAATATGAAAAGGTCTTTTTTTTTTTAATATTGATTGATTCGATTGGTCTGAATAGAAAAGCAACATTGCAACATGAGTATGAAGCACACGTGACAATTGTCGAAATGTTTGTGGAACACCTTTTCAGTTTTGAAACTTCTTTTTTGCGTTTTGTTTTTTTGTTTTTTAAATTGGTACACGCATGAAAAGTCGAGATATTGAGACCCAGAAAAAAAAAAAA
>NW_017824525.1:0-254 GCF_001891065.2 Hippocampus comes
TGCAGCCATTATCTCCTCTTATCTCTTTCTAAGTCCCCGTGGTCCAAGCCCTGAAAATGGCCTCATATTGTTGCTCAGGAGGAGTTAAGACGCTCTTGGCTGCACTGAAACGCTCCCAGCAGATGTTTCGCCATTTGAGCGCATTTTACTGGCCGAGCTTTTCTTTCTTTGATGGAGGGAGGGAGGCGGAAAGAATAGAATAGATGGAGAGAGGGGGGTGGGGGGGAGGTTTTAAACATTAGAAGGCCAACAGC
>NW_017824526.1:0-254 GCF_001891065.2 Hippocampus comes
GTCGCCATTCTGCGACACAACTTCACATTCTGCTCCTGTAACATGGCAATACATTTAAGACGCTCCAATAGCCACCCACTAAAAGGGGAAACTTGCCAGATTTCAAAATGGCGCGCCCCAGTGTCCAGTGATCCGGGACCGCTATCGTAGCTGTGCAAAATGTCCTTCCTTCTTCCACAGCTAAAAGACCGTGCGCCTTCTATCCCCGGAGGAGACGCTTGCGACGTCCCAGACAGTACCAATCCCCCCCCCCC
>NW_017824527.1:0-254 GCF_001891065.2 Hippocampus comes
GTGAAAAACCAGCGTAAGGATGGGTTACGCCCCAAAGAGTAATTACAGGAATTCCATAATTGGCAGCTAAATGCCCATTCCCACTATCCATAGAAAGCATTACATCTAAATTGGAAATTATAGAAAGTTCTTTTTTAAAACTTAGTTTACCAGCTATAGAAATAACAGTATTTTTATATCTATTTTCTATACCAAATAGTATTTTTTCTTCTTTTGATCCGCCTCCGAACAACAATATTTTGTATTCATCTACC
>NW_017824528.1:0-255 GCF_001891065.2 Hippocampus comes
AAAAAAAAAAAAAATGCTTATACAAAGTCATTCAATTCGCAATGCATCTTCCCGAGAGGTATTTCCGATATTTTTCTTATTATTTAGCGACACAGGAGAGTAAAAATATTCGACCCGCCATTGGCTACGATGCATTTTGTATGAGTCACAATCTGCTTGTGCACTCGATCGCACGGCTCGCTTGAGTTTTTCATGCTTTCTTCTTCTGTTCCTCCAACTGTGACTCCTGCCTAACTTCATGACACTTCACATGTC
>NW_017824529.1:0-254 GCF_001891065.2 Hippocampus comes
TTTTTGTTTTTTCAGATATGTGCCTGTTAGTGGGCTTGGTATTTGACAGCATTGTTTTTCCATGCAGAGCTACTGTTGTTAAATAATTTGGGCCATCATGCTGCAACTTTCTTGTATGGCTTTCTCTTCAGCTTTCTAGCAGATGCCGGAAGGTTTTCTGCCAGAAAGATCTGGTGTGTGGGGTTCAACTTGAAAACTTTCTCCACCTTGACTGAAGCCTTAGTTGCAGTTTAGAAAAAGAAAAAGCTCTCCCC
>NW_017824530.1:0-255 GCF_001891065.2 Hippocampus comes
AAAAAAATCCATGTCCTGTAGCCTGTGGTTAAGATAGGGAGTTTTTAAACGACCTCAGAGAAATTCCGGATAGAAAAAAAGTCCCCAAATGTTTAAATCATCCATGTTTACCTTTCACACAGAGACCAGTAATGGCGGGATATTGCTGCAACTCTGTACCCTTACATACAGTCTGTACAGAACAGCTGACCTGGAGAAAAGAAACGCCAGGAAAATGTCAGCTAGCGTCTGGTGTGACACCAAAAAAAAAAAAAA
>NW_017824531.1:0-255 GCF_001891065.2 Hippocampus comes
AAAAACTGAACTATTGTACGGTTTTTACCGAGGTGTCAGAGTTTGAACCCTGTTATCAACCCCTTAAAAACCGATGTTTAACATTCAGATTGTCAGTTTGGACACCTACTAAGACATTTTTTTGCCTTGATTATGGCTCCCAAGCCCCAAAAATAATCATTTAAAAACAATGAAAATGAGATGGTTTCTGAAAAAGATTTTCTTTAAATCTTTTAGTGTAATTTCAATCATCAACAAAGGCATGTACAGTTTCTA
>NW_017824532.1:0-255 GCF_001891065.2 Hippocampus comes
AAAAAATATGCATTAGGTTGGTTGTCGGTTTTATTAGCTTTAAATTTCGCATCTTTGACTGACATACAGTGAAAGAAATTCAACATTGGAATAACTTGGAAGAAATAAAATGTCTAAAACCCGCTGCCGGTCCTCAAGCTAGCTCGCTAACTCAACTAGTCCGCTAGTCCACAAGCTAGCTGCTAGTAAACGATAAATCAGAATGTTTGACATGTATCTGAAGCATTTTAAAAATACATTTTGGCCATTAAATTG
>NW_017824533.1:0-255 GCF_001891065.2 Hippocampus comes
GATTCTTGTTTGGACAACATGTCAATGCTGCATATGCTATATGTCTCTTTTTCTTTGCTTCTTTTTCTTTTTTTCAAGCGATATAAATGACTTCAAGGTGAAGGACAAAACAGTGCTAAAAAACAACAACAGTGTAGGGTGCAGTCAGGGAACTTTGAATGCAGCAACCTGACCGATATTTACTAAACAATGCAGAGGAATAAAAATTGCAATTCCCACAGGAATCTATAAAATTCTGTCCCTATTCCCTTGCAT
>NW_017824534.1:0-255 GCF_001891065.2 Hippocampus comes
AAAATATTAATTTATTTTTTACACAGTGTATTCAGTACCTTTTCTATGCTCAACTCAGACTTGATTTGCGCGATTTCCATCCTAAAATGTTAAAGTCAAAAAAAATCATTAGAACTTATCAGTTGCAAAGGTAATGGATACATTCTAAATCACAAAACTTAAGTACTTTGATTAACACTTTTACATTCCGTATATTTGTAACTATCAAGTTTTTTCCTATCAATAAAGTACTTATGAGTTTTGGAAAACGGTTAT
>NW_017824535.1:0-255 GCF_001891065.2 Hippocampus comes
AAAAGTATAAGGCCCCCCCCCCCGATTCAGTCCAGAAAGAGCCAGAAGTGAACAACTCCAAACGTAATTTGACTTTAAAACTTGTATCCAACGGATGAATTAATACAGCGCCTTTGCACAACTATTCTAAAAAAATAATAATTTACAGGATCTACATGATTTGCTTACAGAAGTAAAAGTACGACAATGGACACCCGCACCCTTGTGGTTTGGCAGGTGCCGATTCACCAATTCAGAAATATATGTGTGTATATA
>NW_017824536.1:0-255 GCF_001891065.2 Hippocampus comes
AAATTTAGCCGAGATATTGGCCAAAGCTGCAGCAGCACTGGCTGCATTTCTAGACCCTGGATGCCAGTGCAGTGCGACATCGACATCATTAAAAAGTCCGGCACGGGTCATATACACTTTGGCACCGCCACCTTCCTCGGCAGGACAACCATAAAACCGTATGGTACCGGTTTCATTGTTCGCTTGCATCCAGCTTTTGACGGCAATGGCAGCAGCTGTAGATGCCGTGCCAAAAAGATGATGGCCACAGGCATG
>NW_017824537.1:0-255 GCF_001891065.2 Hippocampus comes
GGGGGCTGGTGTTTTAGGGGGCTGGAATAGATCAATGACAATTCGAATAAATCTCGCAAATCAAGTAACCACTGCACAACACCACCATATGTAGCCAGACTACTTTGTAATATTGAAATCAACTGACCTTTTTGACACTTGTCGCCCATGAAAGGCTCGCGACACGAACACGTTACTTTGTCAGAAAGGACGTTGCATTGGCCGTTGTGAAAGCATGGGTTTGGATCACAAAGTTCAGGCTCTGAAAGGAAAAAA
>NW_017824538.1:0-255 GCF_001891065.2 Hippocampus comes
AAATCAAATGACACCAAAATCATCATTCACATGCGAGCATGTCATCATCATCGTTGGCAGAGCTGCTGTGGGCTGAGCGAAACCAATCAATCAGCTTGATAAGAAATGGAAAGCGAACACGGAGCATCAAATTGGAAAAAGGATATTGGCCATGTCAAATATGTCAAATGTTCATCCTCTTGGCCAAACAGATGATCCTGCCGTCGATACCGAGACTCGTGATGTGTTTGGGATGTCATAAACAAAATCGGAATT
>NW_017824539.1:0-255 GCF_001891065.2 Hippocampus comes
AACTCACCGACAGAATTTGCTCAAAACATCAAAAGAGGGTTGGTCGGCAAAACGTTCAAGCTGTTCAAGTACCAAGACGAGGTGAACGAATGTTTGCGCGTACTCGGCTCGAATAACACTGCATCATACACAGCCAACAAGTTGCTCGAGGAGCTTGAGTGCAAGTCGTTCGCGGAGTACTTCCCGATGTTCCTGGAACGCTATGATTTCCAGATTTACGACGAGTACAAAGACCGCAGCACACCGGAACACGAC
>NW_017824540.1:0-255 GCF_001891065.2 Hippocampus comes
AACGGATGTGAAACGCGTGGGTCGAGGTCCGCAGCCCGATGAGCGGCATGCCGCGCTTGAGGTAGTTGTCGATATGCACCATCTGCTCGTCCGGCAGGTCGCGGAAGCGCAGGGCCATGACGACCAGGTCGGCGTCTTCGAGGTGTTCCAGGCCCGGGATGTTGGTCTGGTGGTCGGGCTGGATAAAGCCGGTCTCGGGGTCGATGGCGAAGAGGACGGTGCAGGTGAACCCGTGCTGGGTCGAAAGGATCTTGC
>NW_017824541.1:0-255 GCF_001891065.2 Hippocampus comes
AACTTTGAGGAAGCCTATGCCATTGATGGTGTTATTGCATCCGGAACCTATTTTGCCGATGGACGAGAAATGGCTTTTTCGATCAAATATCGTTTCGGTAACGAAAAGGGGGCCACATTCAAAACTAAAGATGTGGACGAAAACCTAAATAGAATTAATTGAATTCAATATTACCTACCGATCATAGGGTGCTCTGCGATTACTTTCTTTAAGGTAAAATAATCTACAGGTCCCATTTTACCATATACGATAATA
>NW_017824542.1:0-254 GCF_001891065.2 Hippocampus comes
AAAATTCTGCCATTAGAGATGAAAGCAATGCTCATTTTCATTGCCGCTGATTGAAGTATCAATTAAAAAACATTTATTACTATGGCAAGATTATCCAAACATGGGTGAAATGCCCAATTTATCAAGCTGAGCATTAAAGGTAAACTCTTTGATTATACCAAATAAAGAGGCCAGTGACTTTTAATCAACTATGTACACACCGTATGTCTCCTTCCTACTCCTGAAATGCGCATGTCTTGAAATATACGTAAAAA
>NW_017824543.1:0-255 GCF_001891065.2 Hippocampus comes
GGTGGTGTTGCCGCAACTGCCACGGGCCGTCCTCTAGGGCCCTCAGCTCTGCGTTTCATGTGAGTCTTCAAAGAAGGGGAGGAGGGAGGCGGTTTGTGCCATTGTTGTGTTCTCCGCCATCTTGTAACACTTCTGACTTCCTTGTTTCCATGCTTTTCTCTTTGAGACTCAACCACGTCTTCGAACGAATATCCTTCAAGAAGCATGATTACTACAAATACGGAAGGCATTACTGTCGTTTTGTAAAAAAAAAAA
>NW_017824545.1:0-255 GCF_001891065.2 Hippocampus comes
AAGTTGTCTAAAACCTTCGCGGTCCAACGCGTATATGCGACGGTTACGGTCAAGGTTCGATGCCATCGACAATGTATTGCCCTGCGACGTGCGGATACTCTCGTTCAGATAAGCGCGAGCTACACTTACCGAAGACTCTATAATGTTCTTCGTTCGCACCTCAAACCAGCGGTCCAGACCCAAATCGAGAGTAATACCTGCAACAATCGCGACTAATATTGCCGGAAATGCTGCTACCAAACAAAATAACCCGAT
>NW_017824546.1:0-255 GCF_001891065.2 Hippocampus comes
AATGAGTCTCTTGTGATAATGCCCAGAGCCTCCGATCTTTTGATGACCCTGAAGCCGTTGGACAAAAAATATTGATATTCTGAATGGGATTGTGGTACTGCCGGAGTGTAAACAATAAGTGTTGTATCTGGGCCATTAAAATCTTGGGGAATATGGGTCATGTCATCTTCAAAATGCACCTCTATGCCCAATGCTTTCAACTCTTCTGTAAGCGGTGTTTGGACTTTGTCATAGCCAGCCACCTTCTTGCCCAGA
>NW_017824549.1:0-255 GCF_001891065.2 Hippocampus comes
ACAAAGCTTGTCTGGGGACACTTTTACTGAAAGAGAACAATATTTAAATTAAATCGCCTCTAATGTGCTGTAAATGAAACAACAACACCTTTACTTTAAGAGGAAGAACATTTTTTTTGTCCTTGCATGTTCAAGGCTGAATAGACCGAATTCCATGCATATACTGTAGAGTGCTGTCACAAAGCCTGTCTGGGGACACTTTTACGATAACAAAGACAAGTATAATAAAATTAAACACTTGTGTGAACCCAAATG
>NW_017824551.1:0-255 GCF_001891065.2 Hippocampus comes
ACTACTTTTTATCATACCTATTTTTCCAAAAAACCTTAGGGACGACACAATAGTGCCATACATCTTTCAATTCACAAGTTGTTTCAAGGAAAATCACAATGTTTCTATAGATGTGCTGAGTTTTTATTATCCTTTTGAAAAGTTGGAATATGAAATTGATGGCATACGTATTTATGCACTGGGTGGTGGTTTTGGCAAAACGATTCGAAATCAATTGACATTTGTAAGGGCGATTTACAAAGCATTCCAATTGTA
>NW_017824552.1:0-255 GCF_001891065.2 Hippocampus comes
AGCCAATCACAGGGCACACAGACAAACAACCATTCGCTCACAACCACATAGGGACAATTTAGAGTGTTACCAATCCCGCTGGAGTACGATTGTGAAATTAATCAATACATTTTTAATTTCATTCAGAAAAGGTATAATAAGTCGTACCCTGAAAGAAGAGTGATTCAAGTAACATTTGTCATAGTTACCATTTTACCAGTTTTCAACTGTCTGAACACTGCTACAAAACACATTGATTGGTGTGCCATAAAAAAA
>NW_017824553.1:0-255 GCF_001891065.2 Hippocampus comes
ACTATAAAAAACTACATCGCTATGTGCATAGGGAGTACTGCACAAATAGAGGGCTTCAATCCATAAAAATGATTTTGAAAAACCCTTTTAAAACAACGCAGCGAAAATTTAGGTCTGCCATATTGACCTTTTATCACGGCCCACTGGCCTATATCTATAAATTTCAGCTTAACCGAATAGAGGCTCCCAATGCTTAGTGGTTTTGACTTGGCCGCTGCTGGCTATGATGTATCGTTCACTCATACGGCCATTGGA
>NW_017824554.1:0-255 GCF_001891065.2 Hippocampus comes
ACTCGATGCGCTCCCCGTGGACGAAGGCCGTCACGGTCATGGTCGGGTGGTTTGGATCGGTTTCCTTCACCATCGCGGCCACGTCGTTGATGGCCTTCCACACCTTGGGGTCCGTCGCCTCGTCGAAGCCCTCCGCCTCATTGCCGACGCCCCACAGCAACAGCGCGGGGTGATCCCGATAGCGCAGGACCATCTTCTTGGCGCGGGCGAGTTGCTTCTCGACCTGGGCGGGGTTGGCGTAGTCGAAGCCGTGTC
>NW_017824555.1:0-255 GCF_001891065.2 Hippocampus comes
ACACATTCCGTAAAAAAAGGTAAAAATACGGCCGCAGATGTAACTGATTGGAGAGCTGGAGGACTTTTTTGGATTTTGCACAAATAAAAATATTTTTACTCTATTAAAAAGAAGGTTACTCGTCTGTGGAGGAGGATTTGAAACTGTGTTTGCTTTCCCCATTCACAAATTAAAAGCCTTGATTTGCTCCAATGACGAAAAATCACTTCAACCTTGTCTTCTTCCTTGCGGAATTCTTTGTCTCCGAATCTCTTG
>NW_017824556.1:0-255 GCF_001891065.2 Hippocampus comes
TACCTGGGCATCAGGGTCCAGTGAAAACAACTTCAGCCTGGCTTCGCTCCTCATTTTAAACTCATTATCTCTGGCCGTCTAGAAAGGAAGCAAAAACACAGAGCTGGCACAAAATTCAAATGCAAATAGCAGAAAAAAATGTGCGCGCTTCACTCATTGTGGTGCTTCCCTTTTCATTAGCATCGCTTCGCTATTCTTGCAATGAGCATTTCTGGTTCTCTTTCTAAATTGTTCTACAAAATAAGGTCAGTGTGC
>NW_017824558.1:0-255 GCF_001891065.2 Hippocampus comes
ATAAGGATATGGTTTCCTAAAATGTTGCGATAAAATCTTAATTTGTTTCTACAAGGAGGAGGAAACTAAATTAACATAAACTCGCTAGGTAGGTGTTTGCAAGTTGGGTTTTAAAAAAGTAAATTTATATAGTGTATAGGATATGAATAGAAATAGAATACTTATATTTTTTTTAATCTAATATTTCGCCATCTAACTTTAATTCCACCACCATCATGGATCTGGAGCGCAATAGCACCTTTTCCTTTTCCAATC
>NW_017824560.1:0-255 GCF_001891065.2 Hippocampus comes
ATATCATGGCCTTTAATAAAAAGGATTCTTTGAATACCGCTACGGTAATTCAAGTCGATGATATTTTTACCAAAGATGTCAACGCTTTGGGAATGCCACAATTTTACAGAGATCGTTTTAAGGTAAGCCGTTTGGATGGTCAGCGCAGCTATATAGAAAATATCAAAAGTTACCCATTAAACATCGAGGCGCGACACGTAAAAACCTATGCTGCAAAATCCCCTCCAAGTAATCAAAGTTTGGGTTCAATTTCGA
>NW_017824562.1:0-255 GCF_001891065.2 Hippocampus comes
ATTATAGAACGCGCGGTAATAATTAGTTCTGGCAACAAGCTTAATTTGGGAGACTCCCTACCAAAATCTAAAGGGCCTGGCAAAAAGAAAAAAATAGTCACCTTAGAAGAAAATGAAAGAGACCATATTCTTAAAACGCTGGAACTTACCAATTGGAGAGTAAGTGGTGAAAAAGGCGCGGCTAAGCTTTTGGGAATAAAAAGAACAACTCTAGAGGCTAGAATGAAAAAGTTGGATATTACCCGCTATTGACTA
>NW_017824563.1:0-255 GCF_001891065.2 Hippocampus comes
ATGGATATTTTATCGTGATGCTAGATTGTACGTTTTCAGGCAGTGGTTGCAAATGTGCTCTTTTCTGGATATTTTCTCACCGTGGTGGAAGTCCTCAGTCAATATATTATCACTGACTCATGATATTGTAATTCAACTTGTCCTCTTGATGAAATAATATTCTCTACTCACTGTTCTTAAATTGCTCAAAATGAGAAGCGGGCTGCAAGAAAACAGTCGACTACTTTTTTGTATAAAAATACTAAAAAAAAAAAA
>NW_017824564.1:0-255 GCF_001891065.2 Hippocampus comes
ATTCAACTCAAGACGAGTTCTATATCAACCAGCTACCTATGAAAAGTGTCAAAGAACCTGACTTTTTCAAGCACATAAAGGAATGCGCGAGTACCAATTTGGCACCTTTTACTTTTTCGGGGCCTTGTTATCGGCGAGTTGAACGAGGGTATCACATTTGGTTGGGAAATGGGTAAAAAATCCATTGATGCTACCAAGGAAATTTTTGGGTAAGATCTGCCTATGGCATACATTTCAAACCACATTAATGACTAC
>NW_017824565.1:0-255 GCF_001891065.2 Hippocampus comes
ATTCCAGTGCCTTATTTCAAATAGCCAATTTCCTTGTCTTTATTCTCTGCGGCCAACCCGTTTATAAAATTACACAAAATGAGCATTTTTATATACTCATACACTTTTACAGGTGCTTGGTGTAAGTTGTACACCACTGTAAACAATAACCACAATGGCATCAGTGTTAACCGAAACTGAGCATTACTGTATCTTTACCTATTAGATTAGGTGTCGATGTACTTGAAAGTGACTTGAAAATATAGTATGTCAATA
>NW_017824566.1:0-255 GCF_001891065.2 Hippocampus comes
CTCCCATCCTCACCCGACAATTTTGGACATCCTCCATTAATGTAGCAGTGAGTGCGCAGACAAAATGATGATTTAGCCCAAAGTCGATATTATTCCATTTTACATGTGCAGACTCTCTCTTCTAGCACCCACTGCAATATTTCCAATTTGTTGGCTTGCTCACGTGGTGAACGTGTGGAAGGAATAACCTCAAAAGATACTCCGAGTAGCTGCGGGCCTGCCTCCTCTTCTCTCAAAGACTGGCCATAGACAGAC
>NW_017824567.1:0-255 GCF_001891065.2 Hippocampus comes
ATTTTAGGGCATCAGGATATGTTTTTAAAACTTTTGTGGGGATACCTTCTTCCGAAAGGGCACTTTGCAAGGCGGGTTTATTGGTTCTAAGTGTGTTGACCCGTAAGATTACTTCAGCCCGTTGGTTGAGTGCTGCCAATTCTTTTGTCCATAGGTCGTCGCCCAAGGCCTTTGTTCCCAAAGTATCTATCCAATCGGGAACGGATTCCCTGATTTTTCGAATTTTTGAAAGTTCATCAAAACGGCCTTTAATAC
>NW_017824568.1:0-255 GCF_001891065.2 Hippocampus comes
ATTTTTTTTTGAGTCGAGGAATGTCGCCAGGTTGGGCTTTAGCAAATTCTTGATCAAATCTGTTGATTTCAAAATCAATTTCAATCGCATTGATTTCCTCTTCCAATTTATCATTTTCACTACAGGACAATAAAAAAATTGCGAAACATACAAAGCCAACAAAGTATTTTACCAAGCGTTTCATTATTAGGGTTACAGCATTTATTTTTACTCGATTATCGAGAATAAAGAATTTCTTGAAACCAACTATCCCCA
>NW_017824570.1:0-255 GCF_001891065.2 Hippocampus comes
TTTTATTGAATTTGATGACCCATTACTGCTCCAGTGGGGGTCCAGTGCCTTGGGGCAAAGGAGATATTGCATGGGTAGCAGAGTAATCACAAGGAGATCACCCTACCTGCTGACTTTATTGTCATTTTGATGTATATAACCAAGGTTATAAGGAGCTTTATAGATTAAAAATATACATCACAGAAGCCTCGGTGGCGGTTAATGGCGCACAGGTCGCCCGCTGCTATGTAGATGGCAGTAAGACCTAAATTATTA
>NW_017824571.1:0-255 GCF_001891065.2 Hippocampus comes
ATGCTATACAATGACAATAAAGGTGATTCTGATTCACTTTCAAAAGTTCTCAAGCTCAGGTAGATAAATACGGCCTACTTAATGGTAAGCGCAGACAAACATTCTTAAACCTTGTGAAAATTATTTTTTCACCGAGGGATGCTCCACTTTCTTCAATGAGTAGATTGCATTTGGAAGTAGATACACACAGCATGCGGTTTTATGTTTAAATTATTCTGTAGAGAGTGACATGCGTTTTGCCATGATAAAAAAAAA
>NW_017824573.1:0-255 GCF_001891065.2 Hippocampus comes
AGAATTTGAAATTATTGATTACACTACATATTCGCGTTTCTATTCTTCCATGAGCCATCTCTTGTTTGGTATTGACAGCAACTTGTTTAGAAAATCTAAATTCATCTTTAATATCTTGTAATAGTTGCTTTTGATTTTCTTTTACTGCCAAAATATAGTCTGCTTTTTTATCTACAATCTTTTGAGCAATTTCTTTTTGACACCCCATGGCATCAATAGTTATGGTAGTTTGTTCGATATCGAGTATATCCAATA
>NW_017824574.1:0-255 GCF_001891065.2 Hippocampus comes
ATGTATGATAACTAAAAATAATCAATCTATCACACAGGAAGCGAAGTAGATAGTTATCACAGGAGATCAGAAAGAAAATCATAGACAAACACTTTAAAGGTAACTGCTGTAAGACCATCGTCAATTGGTTTGTTATTGCTGTGACTACAGTTGTACATATTATTCAGAAATTTAAGATGCATGGGAATGTAACGAAGTTCCCTGGATGTTGCGGCATAGGAGGAAAATTGACACACGAAAAGATGGATACAATTC
>NW_017824575.1:0-255 GCF_001891065.2 Hippocampus comes
AAAAAAACACATTCTGAGAAATGCTGAAGTTTAACTTGAAATGATGTCTCCTCATTCTTCTTTAACAGCCTTCCTTTCAGCAGACTTTGAACTCGTCTTTGGAGAATTATTCGTGACTTTTTTTAGGACGACTTTGCCCTTTTCCTTCATCCTTTTTCAAAGTCATTCCAGGCTGAAAATGTCTTAGAGGTTCTTATCATCCGAGCTAAGTCCAATACTTCACATGTTCTTCACCCAATACGTGGCACCACATGC
>NW_017824576.1:0-255 GCF_001891065.2 Hippocampus comes
CTTGAACGATGTTCAGCAGGGTGCATCATCAGAAATGAAAAAAAAACAATTTCAGAAGCCCAGTTCAAAATGTGGAACTGATTTGGGTGCACTGGCAAGAGTTTTTCCACTTGCATTTTGATCATTTTGATGATCACAGCTTACAGCTGACGAAACCCTTCATGAAATGAGACGGCATAAGAAATAAAATGACTTTCACTGCACGTACGAGTTGAAACACTGAAATAAGGGAACTTTTCCACAATTTTCAAATCC
>NW_017824577.1:0-255 GCF_001891065.2 Hippocampus comes
AGCTGGGAGCAAGAGTCTATCCTCGGTGGCATTGAGCAAAAAGCAGACGACACGCCGGATTGTTCGCCACTTAACTAAATGGCATATTTAAAGATAAACATTTAAACTCACACCATCACTGATGGAAACTGAACCCGTCCTACCTGCACAGAAGTCTGGTGAATGTACCACTACATTGAGTGAGCTCACTCATTATTTATCCACCAATTTGTTCAATACACGTCATTATTGCTTCAAGGTAACACTTTTTTTTTT
>NW_017824578.1:0-255 GCF_001891065.2 Hippocampus comes
GGGGGGGGCGGTGGGGGAGAAGCAAAAAGGGAAAACAATTTAAAAGTTGTCAGTTTGCATCATTTATTTCCATCAGAGATGGCGTCATTCAGTCTCGATAAATCACGCGGCCAGCTCGGCCCAGACCTGAGTGAGGATAAGCGGTAGGGGGAAAAAAAAGGGTTAGATGGATGCGCCTAAGGGAGTTTAAAAACATTCAATAAGTAATTCAGTCGCAGTTTGAACATAAACAGTGCGCTTAAGTATTGGGAAAAT
>NW_017824579.1:0-255 GCF_001891065.2 Hippocampus comes
AGTGGCGTTTTTTTGGAGGGGTGCTGGAATGGATTTATGGTATTTGGATTTCTTTTAGTGGGGAAAATGTATTTGCTTTTGAGTAGATTGAGTTAAGAGCGGAACAAATAAAACTCATAAGCCAAGGTGCCACTGCAGGGCCACATTTTTCTCACTAAAGGGCAGAGTGTGCATGCATTTTTTTTTAATGACAATACTGCATATATACTGTATGTATATAAATATTTTTTTTAATCGCAATACATGATCTATTTT
>NW_017824580.1:0-255 GCF_001891065.2 Hippocampus comes
AGGGCGGTGTACGTTTTGATTATGAAAACAATGACGTCAGGGGTCGAGAAACCGATCAGAGTATTTTTAGGGACAATTACAGTTTTAGCAATGTAACCGCATCTTTGGGATATGTACGACAATTTTCCGATCAGACCAGTTATCGTACCAACTTTGGGATTGCTTGGCGTACCCCAAACGCTGCTGAACTCTTCAGTTTTGGGCAACAGGGATTTCAGAGCATTTTTGGGCTTCTTCGCTTCCGTTTTGTAGAGG
>NW_017824581.1:0-255 GCF_001891065.2 Hippocampus comes
AATGCGCTAACAACCATTGTACTACATTACACGCCTGCGTTGTGTTAAAAATAATAAGCCAAGGGCCCACACGATGATGTCAACGGCACAGTAGTAGGCCTACTTGGAAATTAAGAAGAGCATTTGAGGAGAAGTCGCACAAGTACAGCATGTAACTTGCCATCATGAAGTTTCTAAAACTTTTGAGTATGGCTACTGAAACTCTTTAATGACTTTTAACTTTTGGATTTACAGTGTATGCACAAAAAAAAAAAA
>NW_017824582.1:0-255 GCF_001891065.2 Hippocampus comes
CAAAAGAAATTTAATTTCTACTATAGCTAGAAGTCATCTTTAAAAAAACTTGTGGGTGAGAAAAAAATATTTTTTGGAACCTTGTATGAACACTACTTAATCTTTTTAATCTATTATCTTCGCAGGCGGATTGTGAAACAGTGTTTATGTAATGGAGCTATCCAAAAATAAAAACCATGACTAAAGCTAAAAAATATTTAATTACTTCTGCCCTACCCTATGCCAATGGAGCTTTACATTTAGGACATTTGGCAG
>NW_017824584.1:0-255 GCF_001891065.2 Hippocampus comes
ATTATCATATATACAGTAAGATTTCCAGACACGCTACCTGAAGTGTTCTGCCATTGGACAGAATCCTATGAGGTCCATCACGGCTGACCAGCTCGTTGTCCTTAAACCAGGTTATCTTGGGGGCGGGGTTTCCATCCACATGGCATTCCAACAAAGTTGTTTTATTGACCAAGACTGTCACCTCATCAGGTAACTCGTTGTGTATACCTCGTATAGTGGGGGGCACTGGTATAAAACCAATATACAGTGTAGAAA
>NW_017824585.1:0-255 GCF_001891065.2 Hippocampus comes
CAGCCAGCCGAGGCCGCCGAGACCCGTGACCTCGTGGGCGCGCTTCTCGGCCTCGCTGTTCTTGGCGCCATTGTCAGCGCCGACGACGATGATCGCGGCGAGGCACGCCGCCAGGAAGCGACGCGGCGCACGAACACCTACCAGAGCGACCGCTGGCGCGCGCAGCGCCACTCCCGTCAGTCCCGCCAGGTTCTGCCCAGCGAATGCCTGCGGGTCTACGAGGGTCAGCGCAGAAACCGCTTCGTTCTCCCGGCA
>NW_017824586.1:0-255 GCF_001891065.2 Hippocampus comes
CAATATGGTCGTTTGAGGTTGGACGACTCACAAAGTAGACGGCTCCAAAGCTGCCGTGGCCGATCTCCCTGAGGTCGGCGAAGAGCTTCTCCGGGTCATCCCTGCAGAAGAGGTCGGCCACGTCCGGGTCCTTTAGATTGCCCGCCCGTGCGCTCGAGGGCATGGCCAGGGCCTGGCGGGGAGCAACGGGGACACGGTCAAGAGCCCGATTGGCAAAAGCATTACATCATCGAATGGTGCATCATCATCATCATC
>NW_017824587.1:0-255 GCF_001891065.2 Hippocampus comes
ATGCCGTCAAAAACACGACGATACACGAAACCTGTCGAATCATTTGAACAAGTAGCACTCAGGTGATCAAGTGGAAAGCATGAAAAAAATCGGAGAAGTTTGCACAGTAAACATTACCAATTTGGTCGCTAAGAACGATCCGGCAGCCAACGGATGAAAGCAGCAATCAGTCGTGTCCCATTTTACAAGTAGCAATGAAGCGAACGCCGTATGTAGGATCGTAATTTTAAAATTATGTTTTCATTTTAAGACGTT
>NW_017824588.1:0-255 GCF_001891065.2 Hippocampus comes
CCCACCACCTGGTGCAGCGCTTCCGCGACGGTCGCTGGGAGGGTCCCGAGATCCAGCCCGTCGCCGCGCTGGGCCTCGCGCCCCAGGCGCGCGCGCTGCACTACGCGCAGAGCGTCTTCGAGGGCTTCAAGGCGCACCGGCTTGAGGACGGCGGCGTCGCGCTGTTCCGTCCCCAGGCGCACCTCGCGCGGCTGAACCGATCCGCGGCGCGGATGTGCCTGCCGTCGGTCGATCCCGAGCAGACACTCTCGTGGA
>NW_017824589.1:0-255 GCF_001891065.2 Hippocampus comes
CCCCCGGATTTTCAAAGTGATACTGCAGGAGCTGCGTCGGGAATTGGAGGGAACAACTTTGGGTTTCTACTGGGGGGAGATTTGGCGGGGCGGAAGAAAAGCAAAATGGCCCAACGGCGTTCCGGGTGGCAAGTGCAAAAGCTCTCAGGACACGGCGGCCGCCTTGGCCAGGAGGCCGGACGGCAGGCGGCCCAGCGACACCTCCATGGCGCGCCGCTTGCGGGGGGCGCCGCCGCTGCGCTTGGCTGGCGAGGC
>NW_017824590.1:0-255 GCF_001891065.2 Hippocampus comes
CCCGACCTTCAACTTCCATGTTGCGGCCTGCGGGGGCAATCTCACCAAGGTGCCTTATCGCGACGACCGCGAAGACATCGGCGCGCTGCTCGATGCTGCAAAGGCGTCCGGCGCGAAGATCATGTACCTCACAAATCCCGATAACCCGATGGGTACCTATTGGCCCGCAAGCGAGATCACCGCACTAATTGAAAACCTGCCGGATGGCACGACATTCGTCCTCGATGAAGCCTATTGCGATACGGCACCGGCTGA
>NW_017824591.1:0-255 GCF_001891065.2 Hippocampus comes
CCTCCCACCCCGGCGCCGACTGCGAAGACGCGCCCGGCCACAGCCACACACACGGCGAAGACTGCGCCCACGGCCACGAAGACCCCGCGGCCCCCCACTACGACGGCAAGACCCCCAAGCTCTCCTGGGGCGGCGCGGCCGTCGGGCTGGTGCTGCACAGCGTGATCGCGGGCATCGGCCTGGGCGCGGCGATGAAGGCCGAGTACGGCGCGATCGCCGTCCCCGGCCTGGCGATCCTCGTCGTCATCGTGCTCC
>NW_017824592.1:0-255 GCF_001891065.2 Hippocampus comes
CCTGCAGCTGGACGAGCGAGTCGTTGACGGGGGCGGCGGCGATCCTCGGCGTCCACGCGGTGGAACGGGTGACGTGCCCGGAGGCGATCCGCCCCCCGAACAAGGACGTGACGGGAACCCCGGTGAGGACTCAGGGCGCGGCCTCGGCGGCGGCGGGGCAGCCGACCGCGGCGGAGACGACGGACCGTCGACTGGGCCTTCGACTTCTCCGGACGGGGAAGGCCGACGCGCCCCTCCGGATACCGGAACCCCGCC
>NW_017824593.1:0-255 GCF_001891065.2 Hippocampus comes
CCATTGTGGGACAAATAAAGGTTTTCTTATCTTATATTGTGTATAGTATGGAAGCACTCCAGGCACATTCCAAGTGGGTTGCCGAGTTTTAATAAACATTTTAGATTACAAGATTAATGGTTTCTGCAATATGAGATTTTAGACAACATTGTCACCACGAGGCTGTAAACTCTCTGGTGGGGCACTTAGAGGGGAGAGGTATTTCTTGCCTGTATTATTCAGCCGCGGGAGGTTTATTTTATGCTGCTGTAAGCC
>NW_017824594.1:0-255 GCF_001891065.2 Hippocampus comes
CCGAGATCCCGCTGCGCCGCCGTTTCTCGTCCTTTTTGCCCACGTCACGACTCGCGAGTCGCTCTAGATGTGAAAAAAAAAATCAACGACATCAGTCATATTTGAATGCCGCCAAGCACAAAAGGGAGGCGGTGCCCCCAATGGCCGATGAATCGCTGCAAAAATTACGGGGTCATCTTCTCTGAGTGAGCGCATTGTATCGCCGCACTCACTCCATCGGGTAATTCAATTTTTCTTTTTTTTCTTTTTTTTTTT
>NW_017824595.1:0-255 GCF_001891065.2 Hippocampus comes
CTAGCAATAGACGGAATACGAGATTATATCCAATGACCACAATAGAACTGATCAATAGTATCCAAAGTCCTAGTTTCATGGCTTCCGATAATTTTAACCTGCCCTCTCGTGTTTTTCTATAGAAGTAGAAGGCAGCGAAAAGAAGTACTGGTAAAAGATAGAGCCTGGCTTTTGCATAGGCTTCTCCAAGTCGTTCCCCGTAATAATTATAATCTAAATGAAGACCCATACTATAAATGAGAATGTTGTATAGCG
>NW_017824598.1:0-255 GCF_001891065.2 Hippocampus comes
CGAGCGCTGGGTTTTCACGGTTTTTTGTTGTCTTGTCAGCCGCTGTCAGGAGCGCTCTTGAACGCGAAGTCCCCTCTTCCAGAACCTCAATGCGCAAACGCAGTTCTTATGGTGCGTCCGCGAGAGTTCGCCTCCAATCCGCAGACCAAGGCCTCCAACGCGATCCAGCGCTTCGACGAAGCCCCCCCGGCCGCGCAGGCCCAGCGCGAAGCCTTGGCCCAATTCGAGGCCTTGGTGGCGGCCCTGCGTGATGCG
>NW_017824599.1:0-255 GCF_001891065.2 Hippocampus comes
GGGGGGGAAATCCCTTCATTACACAAAATGAAAATCTTGGAGAACTGCAATGGATAACTTGACGGTCCTCTCAAGATCACTCCTTCACATACAGTATCAGGCAAAAATCTAACTTCTTTTACACTGCCAGTCAAAGCCAGCATCTCCCCACCACTAAATATTCATTAAAATAGTTTGCAATACCCTTAATAATGACATAAAACTCTTTGCTGCAATTTGTTCTATTTTCTGACACATGGGTTGGATAATAATAAG
>NW_017824600.1:0-255 GCF_001891065.2 Hippocampus comes
CGCAGCGCGACGGCCGGGTCTTCGTCGACGAGCGCCGGGTAGCCCTTGACCGCCATGCCCGAGCGCTCGACCTCGACGTGTTTGGGCAGCTCGCCGAAGACCCACTCGGTGCTTCCGGGGGCGGACCAACGCTCTTCATCCATCGCCAGGTACACCTGCACCGCGCCCGCGCCGCAGGCCCGGCGGACCTGGGCGATGTCCCGGCCGACGGCGACTTCGTTGCCGTCCTTGTCGACGACCCGCAGCCGCATCGAC
>NW_017824601.1:0-255 GCF_001891065.2 Hippocampus comes
CGTGTTCATAAGACAACTTCTGGGCGTCGGTCAACAACTGATTCAAATTACCATCAACTTTTTTATAGGTTATATAAATAGACCCCTTCATCATGGGATAATCGATTATCAATGAACAATCTTCACCTTTTTTAACTTTTGAAAGGGTATTGGCTACAAAGCCATACGAGCAGTTTTCTCGCCAATCTTCGTATTCGGCTTTAGGAAAATCAAGCCTTAAAAAAGCATTGGGTCTGGGCAGGACATCATCTTTGC
>NW_017824602.1:0-255 GCF_001891065.2 Hippocampus comes
CGGCCAGCGTGATTGGTTCGCAAGGTGTCGAGGCGCATCCGCACACGGTGTTTGCCATCGCCGCGAAAGGCCCTGTTGAAGTCGACTTTGCCGCGTGTGCCCGCGACTTCGTGGATGGATTCAACGCCTGGCTGCAACACAACCGCGCAACACAACCGTTCCGCGTCCGCTTCAAACGGCAACTCTCTTTTCTGCGAGGCAAAGGCGAACGCCGTCGCCAACGCGACTATCACGCCGCGAGGTTTGCCGTGAGTC
>NW_017824603.1:0-255 GCF_001891065.2 Hippocampus comes
CGCCTAAATGACCCAAAACTGGCTTTCAAATGGAATGAGATGAAGCTCCCTTTCCTGCATTGGACTGATGGGGCTTCCACTTGGGCTCATCCATCAGGTGAACGCACACATCGCTTTTCTGTACATTTCAAAAGCTGCGAGTTCCAACCGGCCCCAATTGATTGATAGACACTTCTACCTGATAAGAGCGATGTAATTTCACACACAGCCCTGAATCAAGGGTGGTGAAAGTTGAATTAACTCATTCAAAGCCAA
>NW_017824604.1:0-255 GCF_001891065.2 Hippocampus comes
TATCAGATCTTTATGAATGTATCCACTTGGATGGGCAACTCTGACTTGCTCCCTTTGAGATCCAAATAGCTCACCTGGCAGGGATCTTTTCCTAAATGTGCTCTCACATATATTCGTCATGTAAAAAGCTATCAAAACAATTTCATCGTCTCTTCCAAATAGGCTCTCACTTCACGCCTTTTCCTCGGCGATATTTCACATTGCGTTCATGTCATGTTTTTGCGGGTCCACTTTTCAGGCACAGCTGCACTTTGA
>NW_017824605.1:0-255 GCF_001891065.2 Hippocampus comes
TAATACACGTCATGTCTTGCATGATGGTGGTTCAAAAAACAGAATTGGATTCCAAATGCTTTCAACTTCATATCAACAGTTATGTCCAAATTCTGTACAATTATTTCTGGCTTTAGAGTATTATGACACAGACTTTGAAAGCATCAGGAGGAACTTAGGAATTTCCCCTGTTTGTCATCCCCGCAAAAATAAACTTTCTGCATGAATGTAGCAACTGCTGCAGTGTTGCAAGGGCTCAAATAATCTGAAGATGAG
>NW_017824607.1:0-255 GCF_001891065.2 Hippocampus comes
TATTCTATCAACACCCAAAGTTGCTTGGGTGGCATAACTATTTTTAAAAGGCACCTTGGACTCATGGGAAAGCACATGTACCTTACAAAAAAGTGACACTACCTCGCTCTCTTTCTTGTTCGTATCGCCCACCGAAGAAATTATGGCAAAATCTATTTTGGGGTAGAGTTCAAAAAGTTCCTTGACCTTAGATAAGAAAAGTCCCGAATCTGTAATTTGGTCAATCAATAGCTGATCGCGATCAAAGACCGCGAA
>NW_017824608.1:0-255 GCF_001891065.2 Hippocampus comes
TGGAGCGACGACGAATCGAGAATGAAGAGTTTGAATCAGCGAAGAAAGTTGCGACTGATCTTGTCGAACGTTGGTTTAGCAGGATTCGTAACCTGTCACTCAGCGGTTGTGGATTGATTCTTTCAATGGCATACGGACAATACGTGCGCACGCTCAAGAATTCAATGGTGGCGAGTTGCACTGCAGGATCGTCACTGTCGACGTGGGGTGGATGGTTTGGATCGTGGTCTTCGCCCCTGATCAATTGGATGAACA
>NW_017824609.1:0-255 GCF_001891065.2 Hippocampus comes
TGACCTCAGCTCTCTGCTGCTATATTGAACCTTTTTTTCCATGCTTTTAAAAGCATTCTCTGTGTCAGGTTGTCAAGTAATGATCAGAGTGAGTGATGATGAGACCAATTATATGAGGGACGGTCGTCACTAGTGATGAGTCATGAATCTTTCAGTTCAACACTGAGACAAAATGCCAGAGCCAGAAAGAGAAGGAACAGTCTGACGTCAAGGCTGCAGAAAGCAAGGCAGTCGAATTAAGATAAGATAAGATAA
>NW_017824610.1:0-255 GCF_001891065.2 Hippocampus comes
TCTGCCGGGGAATTGCCTGCTTGAGTTCTTCGTGTGCATCGGCCAGCGAAGCCGAAATGGTGCCGGTGCAAAGCTTCGCCAGGTAGCCGCGGGAAACAGGAACTTTCAGCACATCCTGCATCCACAATGCGATCGTCGAGTAGCTACAGTGAGCACGCGACTTGAGCCAACCGACCATGGCCAGCATCCTTGGCCCCAGGATCGGGCCTTTGAGTTCGGGGACGTGAGGCAGAACTGTTTTACCGTTGCGGTCAA
>NW_017824611.1:0-255 GCF_001891065.2 Hippocampus comes
ACCCCAGGTGCAACTGATACCGTGCAGGCCAATAGTGGCGTTGCTGCGGTACGTGCGCCGAATGCGCTGTTAAGCATACCTGGTTACTCTAACGACAGTAATGCCTCTGTAGGTGAGCCACGAATCACTCCACCAGATACCAATGGTGATGTAGGTCTCAACCATTATGTTCAATATGTCAACCTCGGTTGGATTGTATATAACAAATCTGATGGCTCAGTAGCCGCAGGTCCTTTCCCTGGAAATACTTTTTGG
>NW_017824612.1:0-255 GCF_001891065.2 Hippocampus comes
TCGGGCAAATCATTCACCAAGTCATAGGTTGTTATATTGCCAACATCTTCATTGTTTACGATATCACCAAGACCTGCGGCTGTGCCTACCGTGAGACGATACCCCTCAGCTTGTGCGATGGCATCCCATGTCAGGTCGGTATCAACAGCAACATCGATCATGAGGTTCAATGGGTTTGACAGATTGGTACAATCGGGCAACATATCCACTGCACCCTCGGTAACAAAAGATTCTTCTGTACAGCCTGGAGCATCA
>NW_017824613.1:0-255 GCF_001891065.2 Hippocampus comes
TCCTCACTAACTGGCTGACTTGCTAACTCGCCAAGGGGCTGAAGAGTGAACTGAGCAGCAGATGAAGTGACTTGAAGTCACTGAAATGACTGACTTACGTTCCAACCGACTAACTCGCCGACAAACCATGTCACTAATTGACTGACTGACTGAATTCGGAACCAACCAGCTGACTGACCAAATAATTTACAGACCGAACAACTCGCTAACTCCGACCGACTCACAAGCAAGCCGTGGGTGTCACTCATGAACTAA
>NW_017824614.1:0-255 GCF_001891065.2 Hippocampus comes
TAAGGTCATCACCCACTGTTGCCACTGCATAGCCAGTGCCTCTGGCATGTCATCGTCCCATGCATGCTTTGTCCTACATAGTTCCTGCAGAATGTGCTTCACTGGGAGGATAATTGGAGCCAAGATACCAAGCGGATCATAAATAGTGCTGACCATTGAAAGCACTCCTCTTCTTGTGAGTGGCTTGCTTTGTATGCAGACCCTGAACTGCAATGTATCTGCCTCCACACACCACTGGACTCCTAAAGCTCTTTC
>NW_017824615.1:0-255 GCF_001891065.2 Hippocampus comes
TTCCCCTTCAAGGAGACAGCTAATCCAATAAGAGTTGCATTGGCAAGGGGTTCATAATTCAGGCTTTTTCCGATTCGATTTTTTATCTGAAAGCTTCTTTTTTGATTTCAATCGTTTTTCAACAGCATTTTTTGAAGGCTTTGTTGGTTTTCGCTTTTTAGGAACGAGCAAGGCTTTTCTCATTACATGAAAAAACCGTTCAGTAACAAGTCTTTTGTTCTTGTGTTGGCTACGGGCTTCACCACAGTGCAATAC
>NW_017824616.1:0-255 GCF_001891065.2 Hippocampus comes
TTTTTTTTGGTCTGTTTTTGGTTCAGGCTTTGCGTGTCGGAAGTGGGCGGTCTGTCATTGGCGGCGGCCGAGCAGCTGCGCAGTCCGGTGAGCTGCAGCACTGAGCCGGATGACTCCATGGAGCCGTACACCACCGAGAGACTCAGCAGGCTGCCGGGAGGCTACACGGCCCTCACCGAGCCGTTCACCTTCCTCCACATCAACTTCAACCACGTGCAGGCGAGCCGACATTTGAACACTTTTCCGGGAGACGGT
>NW_017824617.1:0-255 GCF_001891065.2 Hippocampus comes
TGACAAGCAATGTTAATCCATTTGGTGTAACGAACTAGCATGTGTCTAATTAAAATATGCCTTTTAATGATACGCCCTGACGTCCCGCAAAACACTGTCACGCCTTTCCTCCTCTAATACGGGAATATGCTGATTGCTTCGGTAACACCGAAGAGGGGGGTTCCGAGTCCCAAGGCTGCCGCCACCTCCTGAGGGACTTTCGGAAGCCCTTTTTTAACAGCTGCTTCCCGTTGGTGGCCGGCAAAAAAAAAAAAA
>NW_017824618.1:0-255 GCF_001891065.2 Hippocampus comes
TGAGGCAGATTCTATGGCTTTTTTTATACCTCTCCCTAATTTCCAAGCTCTTCTTGTGATGTTCTTCTAAACTTAGTGCATTTGAGCATCTTTCAAAGCCTAATGCCTGTAATTCATTGGCAAAATTCTCAAAATCCTTGTCCTCAAAAGATATGGCAACACCATCTACCTCCTTATGGATATGTGCATTTTGCTTCCTTAACTCCGCCTTAGCATATGCTTTAGCTTGTTGTAGGTTCTTAATCTTTAAATGTT
>NW_017824619.1:0-255 GCF_001891065.2 Hippocampus comes
TTTTTTTTTTTTTTTTAATCAGCCATTTTCTTTCCCAGAAACCGATTCATCCAAAGCATTCCATACGTTGGGTTTAAAGGGTTCAACAGACGGCAAGGATTATTCCACAATGCAAGCTATTATTTACAGCTCAAGGCAATAATCCTCCCTGTCTGCTCGGCAGCATCAATATAACACATCGTGCCGGAGGTCTTACCTTCAAAATAAAAAAAGTACACCGAATAATAAAAGAGTTTCGCCGCACGTTCTTGGCCC
>NW_017824620.1:0-255 GCF_001891065.2 Hippocampus comes
TGCAGGCACTCAAATTGCAAACAAAATCATTTTCTAGTATTTCCTCAGAAATCAATGTTTTACCTATCTGGAACATATTATTTTGCGTTATACAAAAATACATTTTGAAAGGTCGTTAATGATAGTCTAAAAACTTGTTTTTCAACGTAGATTTGCACAACTTTTATAAGCTACAAAAAATGAATCTAAGCTTTAAGGAAATAGCTACTGCGAGCATGGTGCTTTTTGCTGTGATCGATATTTTGGGAAGCATAC
>NW_017824621.1:0-255 GCF_001891065.2 Hippocampus comes
GAAAAATTCAGTAAATCAAGAGGAAAGCAACTTACATTTAATCCAGTAGCCTGGTTTACTTCAGAAATTGCAGTTCCTTTTGGTCCGAAAGGTTTAGATGGTCTCCCTGGATTAGTATTAGAGGCATCGCTGAATGGTAGAATTTACTACTATGCTACGTTAGTTGACTTAAATAGCTCTATAGTGGATTCCAAAATTGCTATTAAGAAAGGAGGAAAAACGATTTCGGAAGAAGAGTATGATGAGTTGATGTAC
>NW_017824622.1:0-255 GCF_001891065.2 Hippocampus comes
GACGGCGACAGCGATGGCGACGGTGACGAGGAAGAGAAAAAGCTCGACTGTATGTCCGATGTTCTCGTGTGTGCGGTCGAGAACTTCGGCACCGGCCAGTCGACCTCGGCCAACAATACCGTCCTCAACGTCATGGGCAAGTTCGCCAACTCGGCCCTCGTCGGGCAGGACAGTCTGCTCAAGGCCTGGTTCGTTCTGATCGTCAGCCGCAACAAGAAGACCGGTGAGCCCTTCTACTCCAGCAGCTCCATCTAC
>NW_017824623.1:0-255 GCF_001891065.2 Hippocampus comes
TTATTTTATGTGCGGCTGAATGATGCGATCGATGTGTTTGGTAAGCCAGCTAACTAACCAACCGACAGTAGACGGGAACGCTTCTCGCATTGATGCTTTTAGGTTTTCATAAGAACATGAAAACCACATAAGTTTGGAGGGCCCCAAAAGTTCTTTTTTTTCCCCTTGATATAACTTTCCAAATAATCGTCCCTAATAGTTTGTGTCATGGAGTCTACGAGACGAGAGCCGAATGTGAAAGGGTCAAGTGTCTCC
>NW_017824624.1:0-255 GCF_001891065.2 Hippocampus comes
GCGTTTTCTTCCAACTAAACACGGAGTAGATCATTTTTTTGGAATAATGTGTGGTGCCGCAGACCATATTGACCATAAACCATTTGATAGGAATCGTGATTTATTATTTAAAAAGAACATTCCAAACCTTTATGAAAACGAAAATCCCGTGACAAAAAAGGGCTATCTTAACAATCTGATTACAGATTATTCAATTAATTTCATTGAAAAGAGTCATAAATCTCCATTCTTTTTAAGTATTCAATACACGGCTCC
>NW_017824626.1:0-255 GCF_001891065.2 Hippocampus comes
AAAAAAAAAAGCGAGGTCATTACACCAACATACAGGCACATTTAAATAAAAATGAATAATAAATGATGAACAGAGAATTGGATTCGGTTCCAATTTAATTTGTTAATGCGTGAGCACCTTTACGCAATGGTTCCCGTTAGCTGCAACTTCCTCATTAAATGCTAAAGTGATTACACCCCGCTTTGCCCCCACTATGGCCGCAGCAATTGATTTTTGTTCTAACAGTTCCGACTCTTGCATTCTATCTGCCACCCC
>NW_017824627.1:0-256 GCF_001891065.2 Hippocampus comes
AAAAAAAAATTAAAAGAAAAAAAAAATCAGTACGTTTTGGCACATCACAGTCTCGGCTCGACAATTCTCGGGCTTACCGGGTCAAGCATGAAGCAGTTGACGCCTTGTCCGGTGGACAGGACCAACATGGTGGCGCTGCCATACAGAGCGTAACCGGCGGCTACGAGGTTCCTCCCCGGTTGCAGGGCGTCCTCCTCGATGGGCGCATCGTCTGTGCTCTGCGGAGGACATGGAATGACTGCATTTGCAGTGACGG
>NW_017824628.1:0-256 GCF_001891065.2 Hippocampus comes
AAAAAAAAAAAAACACCACCACTATGCTGCATGATGAATAGCTCTGATGATCTCACAAGGGAAGCTTTTTTTTTAACCTTTATACATGACTTCTAATGCTGCTGGTGGTTTGAAAAGAGGGTTTAGTGGATTAAAATTACTTTGACGCCTGGCGTCATAATTGCGGAGGGAACAAATCAAGAAAAAAAAAAACCCTGAGGATTCTCTGACCTGCACTTTACTGCTCATTAATTTTAGACACCAAAAAAAAAAAAAA
>NW_017824629.1:0-255 GCF_001891065.2 Hippocampus comes
TTTTTTTTTTCTTGACAGTCTGTTTTGCCCTGGTGTGCAATGCCGTCTGTCACAGATCAGTCAGGGTACTACATCAAGTCACCTTTGTTTGTACGAGACTTGAGGTCTCCAAGACGAGACTGACTGCAGATTAAGTGTTTGCTGTGCTGTGTAACTTATTAAGTGCACAACATACTTTCCAGCACTAAGGAAAATGTGTTATTATTGCGTGTAGGGTCTACCACAGTACCACTCGAAATGATCAGCGTCGTCACC
>NW_017824630.1:0-256 GCF_001891065.2 Hippocampus comes
AAAAAAAAAAGGTTAGGGCCTGTACAACTCCGCTTTTAGTTCGATCTCCACAGTGCTTGGACAAAAGATAATTGACAGTGTGTGACATCCAAGTTCTGAGGCTCTTCTTTGGAAGCAAGGCTGTCATGTGTGAGTGAGTGTGTACAGAATCGGTTCCCAGTGCTTTGGTAACGACTGCAGCGCTGTGCGTAGACAATGTCAAAGAAAAAAAAAGGAGGAAAGATACCAATTAAAGTGCTTTTTTTTTTTTTTTTTT
>NW_017824631.1:0-256 GCF_001891065.2 Hippocampus comes
AAAAAATGATGCAATTGCCAATCTCCATGAAATATGTCATTTACCCTTACATCTTCAATCCATAAAGGTATCAATCCTGCTACTAATCCAGGTTGTAATATTGTGAAAAATAGATTCCGTATGAATAATGACATTATTTATAGTTTGATTTTGTTGGCTCTTTATTTTGTAGATTTTTCAATAAAATTATAGCTATCACTAAGAGTACTGGGGCTGTCAACATTCCTGGAGTATATGCTTTTTGCATTATTGTCCA
>NW_017824632.1:0-256 GCF_001891065.2 Hippocampus comes
AAAAAAAAATGAATAATATTTATAAAAAAATGTATGTATCCATTATTCTATTTTCTCTACCGGGTTATCTATGAGCTGGAGCCAATCCCAGATGAATTTAGGCAAGAGCCGCCTCAGTAACACAGTCATAAAATGTTATCGTGAAAATATATTGAGTCATGTATAAAATAACATTTTACTGCTTCTCTGTCCGTCACTTGATTTCAAATAGTTTTGGACAGTACTTGTCTGTGTTTTCCCTGCATGTCATGAAAGC
>NW_017824635.1:0-256 GCF_001891065.2 Hippocampus comes
GAAGAGGAAGAATCAAAAGGCCAAAAACCGAGATTCAAAGTAACAAACCAAAAAGAACCGGGTTGAGGTGCACAGGCGGAAGCCATAAACCGAACCGGCGGGAACAAGATGGAAAACCTCGAGAAACCAAGACAACATGAGACAAAACCAAAATGTAAATCGAAACCATAAAACTGCAGCATGCGGAATAGCTGTCAAAGTCCCAAGTTCGAAGATGAGTTCTATCGACCGGGTTACAGTTACGTTGCCGAACAAT
>NW_017824636.1:0-256 GCF_001891065.2 Hippocampus comes
TTTTTTTTTTGTGTTGTGTTTTATTTTATTCAATAAATAAAATATTCTGTCATCATTCACTTCACTGGTCTTATTGTGACTGACTGAAAAGCAGCCATTTACCATTTAATGTAAAATAAATTGTTCAATGTTAAAGTCAGTGATCTAAGCCGATAAAGCATCCAGGTTGTATTTACAAAAAATGCCAAATACTTTTGAGCCCCCTGAAAATCTGTGCTTGCCCATAAAATGGCTGTAATTCCTTAATAGTCATTGT
>NW_017824637.1:0-256 GCF_001891065.2 Hippocampus comes
AAATCGAGCCAGTCTTCTTTATTTGCATGTATCCTTCGGATATTTGGCTTACTGTCATGCCAAAAGGTTTGAGGCCAATTTTGACCGAGTCCAGTTCCATCTTAAGAAAGACAAGCGTGAGGCTTGAGTCACCCTGCTTCACTGGAAGGATTGTCAAGTGTTATTTTTGTGCCAGATTGGAAAAAAAAATATCCAATAAGTAATGCCTTGATGTGGTCAAACCATAACACGGTACTAATAATATTTTCCCTACAAG
>NW_017824638.1:0-256 GCF_001891065.2 Hippocampus comes
AATCCCTACCTAGTGTCATTTATGACCTCATTCAGTCCCTGTAGCAGGTCTTCTGCAGTGATGGATGAAATATCCAACACCACTCCCACTCCTCGACTCGCCATTCTTGCTGCATTGTCAGGCTGGTCCCCGCCAATCGGTACCATCACCATCGGAACGGCATGACAAAGTCCCTCGAAGAGACCGTGTGAGCCAGCATGAGTGATGAAGGCCCGAGCTCCGGGGTGAGCTAAAAAAGTTGGTTGAGCAATGACAT
>NW_017824639.1:0-256 GCF_001891065.2 Hippocampus comes
AACTACCGTAATTTCCGGACCATAAGCTGTACGTAAGTGTACAAGTAGTTCAAGGAAGAAAAAACAGTGGAACAAGAAAAAATTACAATGGTGAAAAATGTGCAACATGTTGGTGAAAATTTTTGGATTGTTCCTATGTGGGAATTGTTGCAATGTTGAAAATCGTTCCCAAAATGAATTTAATGAGCTAAACATTTTGAATATAGAATTAAAATGACATTTTTAATGTCTCAATGGAAATGAATGGAAATTCCGG
>NW_017824641.1:0-256 GCF_001891065.2 Hippocampus comes
AAAACTGCGACTTATAGTCCGGAAAATACGGTACACTAAAAGGGACAATTTTAGCCAAAGAGCATGATAACCAAATGGACGACAAAGCACACAAACAAAAGGCAGGCGGTGTAAAATCACCATCTCCAGAGTGTCCACATGATACAATATTCAGGTAATCCTTATTATCCAAATTAACGGAGACAATGAACCACAGGCCAAATGCTGTTAACAAACACCAAAGCAAACACACTGTAAAAAAAACAAAAAAAAAAAA
>NW_017824643.1:0-256 GCF_001891065.2 Hippocampus comes
ACAATCCATGGGCAGAATTCTTCCCAGAGGTGTATAGTATCAATGATCTGCAAGGCAGTTTTGATAGAGCCGACTTTGTGGGTGTTAAAATAGGAGATGTCAATGGCAGTGTCAGACCAAATAGTAGAGCAGGGGATGATCGAAGTATGGAAGGGGTATTTAGCTTTGAGCTATTAGAACAAAACTTCGAAGCAGGAGAACAAATTGCTGTAACTTTCCGAGCCAAAGATTTCGATCAGATCCAAGGCTATCAAGC
>NW_017824644.1:0-256 GCF_001891065.2 Hippocampus comes
ACTTGAAAAGGGTCTGAAAGGGTCTGAAAATGGCCAACCATTTGTATTTATTTGATCAAATTCCTTCTAATCCTTGTCATTTTCTGAATTAATACAAATAAAAAGAATTTGAAGTTGTTCAGTTGCCAGCTATTGCAAAAGTCAAGACAGTCATGAGCAAAGTAACGAACAACAGAGGTATGGAGTATGTCGGGTTGAGAGAAGGGCCCACTTCCTGTTTTCGTGCTATCGTTTCAGACAAGCTAAACCTCAAACA
>NW_017824645.1:0-256 GCF_001891065.2 Hippocampus comes
TTTTATGTAAAGTATTGATTTATAGTCTTCTGAGGGGTGATATCCTTTGGCACTACAATTTTTAAAGATTTTGATATAACTATTTGATTGTCAGTTATTTTTGATCTCATATACATCATCTCCTCTGAAGTGCCACTACTCTTTATAGCTGATAGCTGCATACGATCCAATGCTTTAATGATTTGTTTCTCGCTTAAGGTCTTTGCCGTATTTCTGATATAGTTTAAAAAGGTAAAAGCAACAAAACACATGGCTA
>NW_017824646.1:0-256 GCF_001891065.2 Hippocampus comes
ACAAACAGGTCATTTTGGGCACTTGGAGACAGCCTTCTACACCGTTTGTGCATCTGTAAGTGTACAGTGTAAGTCCCTGCAGACACTCCTCCCCACCAGTCACAGATGTGATCATAATACAGTAATATGAATAATAATAGTATTCATAATGATCATCATCATAATTGGCCGGCCCGGTGGTCGTCTGGTTAACACGCTGGCAGTGCAGAGGTGCCTGGTTTGATTCCGGCTCAGGCCTTCCTGTGTGGGGTTTGCA
>NW_017824647.1:0-256 GCF_001891065.2 Hippocampus comes
ACACACACACACACATGCATGCACACGCGCATTATTTTATTTCTGAACGGCTTGATACTATTCCAACACGATGCACTTGTCTTTTAGGAGAATACAAAGCTGAATCTCAATTTGTTGAAAATTAAGTTATTTTTTGTGGTATTCAACATTGTATTGATTTATGTGAAGTATTTTTTGAATGGAGATGTTTCCGCGCTAGATTCATGTCACGCTGCTCCCGAATAAACATTTCAGTGATCTAGCAGCCGCCCTCGCC
>NW_017824648.1:0-256 GCF_001891065.2 Hippocampus comes
CAAGTTGCATACCTGGTCAAAAAGACTCATGCCAAGGACAGGGAGGACCGTGTACACTACATTGTACATGCTGACAAACCACTGGTCATACACAGTCTATGAATTAGAAGAGACAAAATGAAAATGATCATGTATTTAATTTATTGACTGCGTTTATCAGTATATGTCACAAACATGGTTATTAGAATACTGCCAAATAGCATATGAGGTGTAGGCATGAAACCTTGAGTTTATTTTTCCTTCATTATTCTTTCAT
>NW_017824649.1:0-256 GCF_001891065.2 Hippocampus comes
ACAGCAGGAACGCAGCAGGCGACCTCTCCGTGCTCCTACAGGGATCAGGGGCATGCGTCGTCGTGAGTCAGGATCAGGTGTGCGGACCTAGCGGGATCAGGTTACGCAGTCAGGTCAGGTCAGGTCAGTCGATGCATGCGGATCAGGGCCGGGGCAGTCAGGTGTCAGGTGTCAGGTGTCAGGTGTCAGGGGTTAGGGGTCAGGCGAATATGCGACCCCGGTATGCGAGAAGAGTATGCGACCCCGGTATGATCCT
>NW_017824650.1:0-256 GCF_001891065.2 Hippocampus comes
ACCCTTACCTTGTACTATATTACCCATTATTTAATTTAAAAGGCATTTTTTTTATTAATTTTTGGGTGGTTGTTACTTTTAGGATGTATTAATAGTATACATGCATCTTATGAAAAATTTTATCCTAGCATCCGTTTTTCTACTTACTTTTTTAACCAACGCACAAATAACCAAAGAAACTATCTCCAACATTTCTTTTAGAAATATTGGCCCCGGATTTATGACCGGGAGAATTGCCGATATTGAAAAGGACCCG
>NW_017824651.1:0-256 GCF_001891065.2 Hippocampus comes
ACCTTTCCGGATGGTTCTTTGAATGGCGATACTTCCGCGATTGGCCCGTTGCAAGCGGCGTTTAAATCGCAAACTCATTTGATGGAACAATTCTTCGGCAAGTTCTTCCAAAGGCTCTTTGTCTGCCACCTCCAATTTTGAAAAGTCGGTGTGTCGTAATCGTGTGGTCTTATTGGCCCCATCTGTACGTTTGGCTTCCTCTTTCTTTTCAGCTTGGGGCTTGTTGAAGGTAGCTCCCAAAAAAACGATGGATGCA
>NW_017824652.1:0-256 GCF_001891065.2 Hippocampus comes
ATAATTCTTTTTACATCTAATCAGGGATATTGTCAAAAGAAGATTACAGTTCAAATTGAGAAAAGAAACGCAGGTAAGAATCTATTTTCTGGTAAAACTATTGAAGCCAAGGAATATGTGTTCCCTGAAAGAATCCATGATTTCCAAATAGATACAATCAACAAACAATTAACTATTCAACTAAGAGGTATTAGCAATAATGGAAAATGGTTAAAAAACAAAGGTCACGTGGTTCGATATGATACAAAAGAAAATG
>NW_017824653.1:0-256 GCF_001891065.2 Hippocampus comes
CACAGATTTGTGTTCTCGTTGGATTGTGCCTGAACATGAAATGGTGAATGACATGCATCTCTCTCATAATCAAATCAAGAAGTTAAACCAACATGTCAATGTGCTTGCAAAGCTACAAGTAGACAAAACCCTGCATGCCGCGAGAGTCGGATAGTGTGTTTCACTGGATACTTATTTCTAATTGTAGCATTTAGCTGAATTATGCTAATTGCATGATTGCTGTGTACTGTGCCCATTATTGCTCCAAGCTTTAGGT
>NW_017824656.1:0-256 GCF_001891065.2 Hippocampus comes
ATCAAAGGCAAAGAGCAATGTGATGGTAACAACTTGGCCCTGCGATATCTTCGATGGGCTATTTTGAGGCATTGCCCAATATGTTATGGGCAGATTTGGTAAATCCAGAATTTTATTCATAGCAATACAAAATAAATTTCGTAAGTTTAGTGAGATTAAATGTAGAAAGATTTGTAAGCCAAAAAATTAATTTTTAAACCCTTGGGTTAGCTAAAACACCATCTTTCTTAAGTCAGGGGTAGTGTATTGATGTATG
>NW_017824658.1:0-256 GCF_001891065.2 Hippocampus comes
ATCGTGAAACTGAAAAATTGAGAGAAAGTCAAATTAAATTCACCTACGTTACAGTGCATTTTAGGTTCATCCTAAATTTTGACCTAGAAGCTAAAGTACCCCAAAATTGTGAGTGGCAGATGAGACACACACAGGTTGAAATGTATAGCGAAAAAGCATATGGACTTTGTAATCGCCCAGATCATGGAGCCCAGCCCGTCCCCGAAATCTGTCCCCATGAAACCAGAAATACTTGAAAACACACGCACGCACACAC
>NW_017824659.1:0-256 GCF_001891065.2 Hippocampus comes
TTTTTGTTCCTAAATGTTTGTGTGATAGAGGGGGGAAAAAAAAAGGAAATTGTCGAGGTGAATCCTGAGGGAAGCTACGAGGTAATGAACCACAGGCACATATTGATTCTCTATTTCTTGTACTGTCTCAAATCACTGACTGAAAGCAGTTAAGTTGTATTTAGTACATTTGCATTTAACTTTTAAGAACTGTTTTATTTAGAATCTTTATTTAGACACAATTTAGAGTAGCTCGGGATACAAATGACCCAATTTG
>NW_017824660.1:0-256 GCF_001891065.2 Hippocampus comes
ACATTTCTGATGAATTCACGATGATGATGTTTTTCAACAGAAAGATTATTAGTCAATGAGGCAACGCATTCGCCCTCAAGCACTTTGAAGCCGCAATCTATTGACGCCTCAGTTGTCGCTTCAGGTTAAGCAAAGTCATCATTAAAAAAAATAATAATAAATTCCTTGAGCCTTGGCTCATCTTTGACTTGTGCTAGTTCGTACGCTAGTGGCATCTTATTTCAAGATTTGAATCTGTCTGTATACATCATTTTTT
>NW_017824661.1:0-256 GCF_001891065.2 Hippocampus comes
CTTTTTGTTTTCAATAAGAGCTACCAATCATGTGCAACGTGATTGACGTGACCGGTCACCTTGTGTGTTTCCTCCCGCCGCACAGACAGAAGAAGAGCTGGAGCTGGTCAGCGAGGTGAATAGAAAGCTTATGCAACCTTTGGCACGCGCGTGTGATGTCCAATTGTGTGTGAACACAACATGCATGAACGTGCACAGGCCTGTCACGACTGAATCACAGTCGTTTCAGCGTCTGACATAAGCGAGGGACACAGCC
>NW_017824662.1:0-256 GCF_001891065.2 Hippocampus comes
ATGGCACCTGAAAATCCGAAGTGCCATTAAGGGCGTATATAATGTAACGCTAAAATATGAAATTGATTATTTCGTTTGTCGGGCAAGATATTAAAGTGTCTTTTTTATAAAGTATTTACAATTTGGTTAGTTTGGTTTGGTATAACCCCTGTAGTCGTCCTTGATGCAGGGGTTATTTTATGATGTTCACCTCGGGAGTAAGTTCGATTTTGAAGTTTTTCTTCACTTCTTTCTGAATTTCTTGGGCCAGACCCAA
>NW_017824664.1:0-256 GCF_001891065.2 Hippocampus comes
TATCCACGTGTATTTAAAAACTGCATGTATAAAAACAAAACATATATACATAATAATAATAATAATTATGTAGTATGTTGAACTCGTGAAATCAGGAACCTGCTCCGGGAACAAGAGTTCCAACATTTGGAACTCAGGAAAAAAAAATGTTACGTTGAAACCCGTCTTCATGAAATCAAAGCCAAACTTAAATGATCCGCCTGCAGCGAACCAACAATATCATCTTTTCTGTTCCGTCATTTGAAGTTGGCTGTCA
>NW_017824665.1:0-256 GCF_001891065.2 Hippocampus comes
ATTTATGTCGGCAAATTAGTTATTTCCTGTCAAAGTGCTCTCAATTTGTCTTCTTCACAGGTTGCCACTACCAAGGGGTGGATTACATCGACGGGCAGATCTTGGCAGGAGAAGAGAGCAGCTGTCAGGAGTGCACATGCTCAGTGAGTACCAACAATCGCCATCACGATACACAACCAACACACCTAACGCTGCCCGGGCACGTTGCGGTTCCTCTCAGAGGGGTGAGGTGGCTTGTACGCAGAAACGATGTCCC
>NW_017824668.1:0-256 GCF_001891065.2 Hippocampus comes
AGGCGGTGCGGCTGTGAAGCGCCCGGCGATTATTTACGATGACTAGCTCGCCCGCCTGTGCGTGAAAGCGGATGGCTTCTGATGACTTTGCTATAGCGTCGAGCAGCGCCTGCGCCAGATGCGCTTGTTCTGGGGTCAGCCCTTCGTCGCCAGCAGATTTGTTGATTTGAAGCCAGTTGAAACAAAGGCGGACACCAGTTTCGCCTACTTCCAGAATTGGCCTTCTCTGTTGATCAAAGTCAAACTTGGTTTCTTC
>NW_017824669.1:0-256 GCF_001891065.2 Hippocampus comes
AGTGGAATGTTCAACTTGTGGGCATTCACCCCAATGCCCAAACTGTGATGTCAGCCTTACCTTTCACAGTAACCAAAATCGACTGCGATGCCATTATTGTGGACACAACAGGCCTTTGGAACCTAGCTGTGGGGCTTGCGGCAGTTTTACATTGGATAAGTTGGGCTTGGGCACCGAGCAGGTACAAAAAGAACTTTTGGAATACCTTCCTGAAATACGTGCGGCCCGAATGGATCTGGATACCACGCGAGGCAAG
>NW_017824671.1:0-256 GCF_001891065.2 Hippocampus comes
GACCTTTTGGAGACTTTAAATAATATGATTCACACAACCAAATCATCTTTTTGGAGGCTTACTGTTCAACCTATCTTTGGGTTTGAGGGGCTTTCATGCATATTATTCAACAACTAAATCACCTTTTTCGTGGGCTTTCTCATTATTTTTACAGCCTCCAGCCCCGCCCCACCCCTGTAGGTTTACGGTCCCACCCATAACCACCGGGGAGGATTTGACAGATGCTCTTTATCCATCATCATCATCATCATCATCA
>NW_017824672.1:0-248 GCF_001891065.2 Hippocampus comes
ATACTCCGTGGCATATATTGTTCTAGTTAAAAGGCAGTAACACCATGTGTACATGTTATCCTCGTTAGCTCGTCATTTGTGTTCCACATTGTTTGTTAGCCGTTAGCTAAGTGGGCTATCTAAAACAAAGCTTTGTTGTTTTAAATACACAACGTGTCATTTTTTTTCCACGTTGAGACCAACAAAGACGGCCTTGCTGGCCTTGACTTGCCGCTGCTAACACACACACACACACACACACACACACA
>NW_017824673.1:0-256 GCF_001891065.2 Hippocampus comes
CCCCCCCCAAAGAATTTCCCTCACAGAATGGCTTCATATCCTGCCAGTAAGGATTGTTTACCGCGGTCCCGATCAGTTGTCGAGTGTGTTGCATGTGTGCCCTGACTGGCAGAAGTGAAGTCAACCTTGTTTTACGAGCGGGGCGCGGGGGCGCCCGGGGAAGCGAGAAGACCAACGCGATAAGAGGCACGTTTGGTCAAATGACAGGCTGCCGGCGGCTCTCGACGGAGTTCAGCGCCGGGTTGAGGGAAGCGAG
>NW_017824674.1:0-256 GCF_001891065.2 Hippocampus comes
CAAGAGTTGCCAAGATGTACGCCCGAGCAGCAAATCGTATTCGAGGAATATCGAATCCCACTAAAGCTAGCTCCCATCAAGCGATACGGACACATCGAATCTGTATATGTAGCCGCTATACGGGAAGGCGAAGGGCTGTACTACGAAGATGTAGAGATGGGGTGGAGTTTTTCGCCCCTCAATGAAAGCGGGCATATCTTGGAGCACTGGTGCAATCAAGATACGCTGCAAGATGCACTTTGGCGATGGATCCCCC
>NW_017824675.1:0-256 GCF_001891065.2 Hippocampus comes
CCAAGCCCCGATGCTCCGAAAAAAGTCGAAGTTTTTGACATTATGAACAAAACCGCCGCCATTAAAGTAACCGGCTGGTGGGGTATTGATTATATGTTGCTTTCAAAACAAGACAACAACCAATGGATGTTTGAACACATCATTTGGTCTGGAGTTCCGCCAAAAGGTTAGTTACATTAGATCAGAAATAGCTGATGCTGAAAGTTAAATATTTGAAAATCTACAAGTATTTAACTTTCAGTCATTTCGGAAAGGA
>NW_017824676.1:0-256 GCF_001891065.2 Hippocampus comes
CCCGCCTCTCGAAAGCTTCAAGCCTGGAAGACAAACTCCTCGCCCTCTTAGCCCACCCCAACATCGCCTCCAAGCACTGGGCCGTCCGCCAGTACGACCACGAGGTCCAGGGGACCTCCGTCATCAAACCCTTTGTCGGACCCGCCCAGGACGGCCCGTCCGACGCCGCCGTCCTCCGCCCCAAGCCCGACTCCAACCGCGCGATCGCGCTGTCCAACGGCCTTTGCCCCCACGTCTCTGAAAAAGCCAACCACGA
>NW_017824677.1:0-256 GCF_001891065.2 Hippocampus comes
TAGTGTGTCACATTAGTGGTGGAAAAAGTGTGGAAATGTTTTTTGTTTTGTTTTTTAATGTTGTAAAAACCTGGCATTTGGACAGGCTTGTGCAACTACTTTGTTTTCTGCTGTGCGAAGTTTTCAAAACAAGAGTTGTAAATAACAGTCAGTAAAAAGTCATTTTTACCTTTTAATTGGTGTATTTTACTGTCACAAGTCTTTTTTTTTTTTTTAACACCAGTGTCTGTACTTATACTGAAATGGAGGGTGGGAA
>NW_017824678.1:0-256 GCF_001891065.2 Hippocampus comes
AGTGGCCTCAAAAGGCCGAAAAGCTTGTTAAGCATTGTTCTGGAAGTGAATATTGTTGTCTTTGGCGATACGATTCAAGTTTCTGCCATAACACTTCGTAGAGCTGCACAGCGAGTAGTGAATAACAGGTTGTAATGTTGATTATAATGCAGTGTGCGTGTCAATTCAAATCAGAACATTAAAAAAAAATGTATAGTTTTTTTCTCCTTTCAATAATTGTTGTTCAGCACTACCGTCATGTATCTTAGAGAATGAA
>NW_017824679.1:0-256 GCF_001891065.2 Hippocampus comes
CCGACGACTGGAACGAGGCCCGCGTCTTCAACCACTCCTGGGTCGCCCAGGACGCCGGCTACACCGCGCAGGTCCTCCGCCGGGTCGACTGGCTGGCCGACGAAAAAGACATCCTCTGCGTCGTGGGGCTCAACAACGGGCCCGGCCCGATGCCGCACCTGCTCGCCAGCGCCTACAACACCCTCAGCGTCGGCGTCATGGACGGGGCGCACTCCCGGGGCCCGACCCGCATCGAAGGCGAAGGCCGGTGCAAGCC
>NW_017824680.1:0-256 GCF_001891065.2 Hippocampus comes
CTAAATTCGTATCCTGGTTTCTTGGATTACCCATTGCGATCATCATCGTCGCTTTGTCGGTGGCAAACCGCCACACGGTGCGCTTTTCCTTTGACCCGATCAACGTGTCATCGCCCTTCATGTCGTTCGAGATCCCTCTTTACCTGTTGCTGTTGTTGACCGTCATTCTGGGCATCGTCGTGGGCGGGGCCAGTTCATGGCTGAACCAGTCGAAATGGCGCAAGGCGGCACGGGAAGCGCGCCACGAGGTGAGCGA
>NW_017824681.1:0-256 GCF_001891065.2 Hippocampus comes
CGACCAACGCATGAACCAGATCATCGACCAGTCCACCGGCCAGCTGGCCTTCAACGCCGCGACCCAGGCGTTTGACAACGGCGACCTGGGCGAGGCCGACGACCAGCTGCGGATCGCCCGGGACAACCTCGGCAACACCGACGCCATCGCCGCACTCGCCCAGCGCATCAACGCGCGGCAGGACTACCGCACCCTGGTGGACGCGGGCGACGTCCTCTTCGCCGCCGGCGACTTCGGCCGGGCCAAGCGCAAGTAC
>NW_017824682.1:0-256 GCF_001891065.2 Hippocampus comes
CCGCCCTCCTGCATGCTATGACCCTTCCATCCGCTTTAGCTGTCATTAAATGTGCAGGACATCAAAAGAATGATTCATTGATAGCCCAAGGCAATAATCATGCGGACGAAGCTGCAAAAATTGCGTCGTCCGTCGGTACCATGGCTCCATTGTTAGTTGCTAGTGATTGTGAGCCACTGACCACACTGGCCTCTCTGATTGAAGCCCAGAAAGTTGCTGGCTTATATGAGACCTCCGTGTGGCGGAAGCGAGGCGC
>NW_017824683.1:0-256 GCF_001891065.2 Hippocampus comes
AAAAAAAAAAAAGAAGCGGCTTACAGTGCGGAAAGTACAGCAAACCGTTGGCCAAACAGGACACACGGGTAATGGGAATTTGTCTTCCAGCAAGGTATCCCGTGAATGGGGGCTTTCCGCTCTGCTTGCCGAGATTTTGGTCTTTTGGGCTATGATTGATCATGTGTACAACAATTAAAGTTCTGTCTGTTAGCTTAGCAAACAGCGAGTTGAAGTAGCCTTTTCATTTATTTTTGTTGCTATCCAATCAAAAGTA
>NW_017824684.1:0-256 GCF_001891065.2 Hippocampus comes
CGTGTTGACTTCATTTTTAGGCAGTGTTTTCGTTTGTTTCTTTGGACGAGCGCTTTGTATGGCAGCATCGCATGCTGGTCTTGCTCGATCGAAGTACCCGGCTTTTGTGTAGGCGACACACAGGTTGTTGTTAGTGAAAAAAGCCGTTCGCGCTTGGACTGGTAGCGCTTCTATTTTCGAGATTGCTGTCTCGAATTCACCCGCGACAACGCTACTGCCGAACGCTTCGTCACTGATGACTGTCATTTCCAATCTC
>NW_017824685.1:0-256 GCF_001891065.2 Hippocampus comes
TACTATGAAAAGCGTTTATCTGTTCTGTTTTTTGTTCTTACCCTTTGTAGTTTCAAGCCAAGACGAAAATTTGAAGTATGAAAACTACACTTACAAAGAGCATATTAAATCCGTAAAATTTCATATTGATGGGCTCTTCTTGAGTATGCCTATCCTTGATATCAACTCTTCCACTCAATTACTCTTGTCTTTCGACGATCTTGATCTGGATACCGATGTAAAGGATTATACTTATTTTTTAGTGCATTGCGATCGA
>NW_017824686.1:0-256 GCF_001891065.2 Hippocampus comes
TGTGTGTTCACAAGCACCCTTATCGAATTTATTTTGTGATTTCCTTGCGAGAATTTCTGTTTTGGTGAATGTTTTTCTTCGTGCCATTGAAGGTATCAATCATTTACGTTTTTTTCTGAGGCGGCCTTTGAACGTGTCTCGAACCGAATTCGTTGTGGAAGAAATACGTGCTTGAATTCGTTTGGGTGTTTTAAGAAAATAATCAACTGTACGCTTAAAAGACAACACTGTAGCTCTTTTTGTATGCTCTGTTAAT
>NW_017824688.1:0-256 GCF_001891065.2 Hippocampus comes
TCTGGATCGATTGCCAAAAATCCTGCATTCAAAAAAGAAAGATAATGCTTGATAGAATCTAATGGACTCATCTTTTTCTTCCTTTTTTTGGTATCCCAGTCAAATACCTTCATTGGAATAGACTGTGCAAAAATAGAATCAATTTGTAGGGAGTCAAACCCTTCTGCTTGTAAAAGTTTATATCGATTTGAGGATTTTTGGGCCAACCAGACAATAGTATCATTTTCCCATGCGGGCTCTCCATTAAGGTGTTCCA
>NW_017824689.1:0-256 GCF_001891065.2 Hippocampus comes
TCACGTAATTAATGCGCCAGCCCTCATCCCCGCCTTCTTGACGGCCGGGCCACTAGCGAGCTTGGTTTTGATGACACTTGCAACCAGTTTGGTCATCTACTGTCCCACCTTGCTCGCTGGTGACCTTTTCGCGGTTGGCCAGCTGCTTCATCGAATGGAATCAGAGCCCAGAGTGTGGAAAGCAATCAAGCGCCCAAGACACAAACAGTAAAGAACCCTCGTGTAATAGTCACATTTTCAGACATAGCCAGGTAAC
>NW_017824690.1:0-256 GCF_001891065.2 Hippocampus comes
GGAGAGTATCATACAACGTCAACACCATGCCTCTAGCATGTACACAGCCATAAACTCATGTTACATAAATGACCATATTCTGTTTATTCAACACGTACGCCACCTTCACATGTGGCTCATCAACATTTTCGCGGCAGTATTTGCCGAGATAATACGCTAGCACAAGATGACGCGGTATCACACTCGGACAAACAAATCCACGCAGCAGCACTTTCGACAAATGAGTTAATGAACGCAGCTTTTATGTATAGGTAGA
>NW_017824691.1:0-256 GCF_001891065.2 Hippocampus comes
AACCGGCCGAACGATTAAAGTCGTCCAAACCCGGTTCTGGTGCTTTTGGTGACATTGGCATATATAGGCGCATCCGCTTTGGTCGGCATTGGGCGTTTGCGCGCAAACACAGCCGACCATGTCGAATACGAAGACGCGATTAACCAAACATTACGCTTTGATTCATATTTTTCTACTGCTCTTAACGATCGGTTAGCGGACGAAATCATGGCGATCCCAAAAATTACGGATGACTTTGCGCAGGGTGCAAAGCGGC
>NW_017824692.1:0-256 GCF_001891065.2 Hippocampus comes
TTGAAGAGCACCACATGGGTTGTGTCCTGCCCGGTCACGCCCTTGCAAACCGAGCAATGGCAGGTGTGACTGTCCAACGGGTCGCTGTCGGCATGGGTGTGCACGTGGTCACACCCGCCGGAATGTTTATGTGACATTTTCCTCTCCTTTGATGCTGGAGCAGGATGTTCTTTTTGTCTTTGGAAATACAGTAGAAACTACGCTCCAACATAGCGGCAGACTATCACAAATGAGGAGCAATCCAAAGTAACAGTAC
>NW_017824693.1:0-256 GCF_001891065.2 Hippocampus comes
GATTGGTCGTGACCAGAGGTGGGCATTCCCTCAGTAACAACAGAAAGTCCGTCACTCCGTCACTGATGGTCGAGCCTTTTTCTCACGACAGAAATTTTGAACGCCCGGTTGTGTCGAGGATTTATTTTGACCCAAAGTGTACCAAAATTGCAGATGTAATATCCTGCATGTACGGCGCATGTTATCATTCCTCAGCCTCACTTTGTTCCCGTGTACAGTTGGTTGTGATGCGTTTTGTTTTGAAAGAAAGAAAAAA
>NW_017824694.1:0-256 GCF_001891065.2 Hippocampus comes
TTGAAGATCCTCTTATTTGTTTTCAAATCTTGAAAGGGCCTCGCGCCACCTTACCTTGTCGGTGTATCAGGCACCTGTGTCACCCCCCAGCCCCCACACCCGCCGTTGTCCCTGCCATTAACACGTCTGAAGGGCTAAAAGGCCAAATAGGAACGCTAGCGTACGGTCAAATTTTTTCCATCCAAGGGAGAATCCAGACAGCAGTTGTTCTGGGAACAGACCGTCCACAATTTCAGACTTTAGCTTGTGGCGTCAA
>NW_017824695.1:0-256 GCF_001891065.2 Hippocampus comes
GACCGCAATCGATTCACATACATCCCGGATGATGATGAGTATGAGTGCCCGGCTGGGGAGCGCCTCACGCACCACACCACGACGACGGATGGGAGTAAGACGATCAAGCGTTACTGGACATCGGGCTGTGGTAACTGTGCTATCAAGAGCCAATGTACGAATGGCAAAGAGCGTCGTGTCAGTCGTTGGGTCCATGAGGATGTGCTGGAGCGAGCCGCGAAGCGGCTCAGACGAAATCCCGAGGTGATGAACGCCC
>NW_017824696.1:0-256 GCF_001891065.2 Hippocampus comes
GACCACCTGGAGGGTGAGGTGACGGAGGAGTGCGGCAAGTTCGGCCAGGTCAAGCGAGTGGTCATCTACCAGGAACGGCAGGGAGAGGACGCCGATGCCGATGTCATTATTAAGATCTTCGTGGAGTTCAACCACACAGCCGAGATGAACCGAGCGGTCCGGGCTTTAGACCGCCGCTGGTTCGGCGGTCGCAAGGTGTCAGCCGAGGCCTACGAACAGGAGCGCTTTGAGAACAATGACCTGTCGGCGTAGACGC
>NW_017824697.1:0-256 GCF_001891065.2 Hippocampus comes
GCAGACTGTCAAGCCACAAAAGTACTTACAATGTTTGAAACTCTGACGAAACACTTGACAACATTGTGACAACATTTGGATCGCACATATCTCAAATTCAAGTTAGAACGAGATTTAATAAAAAGAGAACCCCCCGCCCCGCACTGTATAATCCGTTGTGCGGATGGCTGTGAGACAACCGAACCTTTAAGATGATGCAGCATGTGATGAGCCACACTTTCTACAATCAACCCCCTTTCACAGATGGAAAGTAAAT
>NW_017824698.1:0-256 GCF_001891065.2 Hippocampus comes
GAGTTCTCGCACTTCCTGTTGAATTTGCCGTTCGCTGGTTTTGCGGCGTCGTCGAACGGTCGTTTTATCGAAGAAATGTTTCTCGACGGATACACAGACGGCCGATGGGACGGGCGTCAACCTGGAAGTGGAAGATGCCGGCGTAGCGCTGATCAAAGTCCTGGTCGTGGGGGACCACCCGGGCCAGAGCGTCCTTCTTCAGAGTCAAGGATGCGATGGCGGCGAGCAGCCAGCAGTCGCCTGTGGAGAAGCGCAC
>NW_017824700.1:0-256 GCF_001891065.2 Hippocampus comes
GCCCTCATCGCCATCGCCAAAGCCCTGGGCGTCTCCACAGACCAGCTCCTGGGCATCCAGCCCGCCGCCAGGAGCCGCAAAGCCCCCAAAACCACGCCCCCCGGAAGCAACCCCGCAGACCCCAACCTCAAACGCCTCTGGAAAAAGTGCCAGCAAATCGCCACACTCCCCGAGAAAGACCAACGAGCCGTCATCAGACTCATCAACTCGCTCAGCAAATCCGCATGAGCCAGGGCGACCATCACACACCACACCC
>NW_017824702.1:0-256 GCF_001891065.2 Hippocampus comes
GTTCCCCCGCTCTACGGCGGCCCCGCTATATCGCGCGCGCGCGTGCGTGCTTGCGTATGTGCGTGCGCGCGCGCGCGCGTGTGTGTAACGTATGGACCTGTCGTTTGCAGAAATGTTTAGTTTATAACATTTTCTTGTTTTTTTTCTTAGGGCAGAACAATTATTCGAATTCATATAAATTCTGATAAATCGCATCTAAAAGTTCCCCTACAAAGTACAAATATTTTTTTAAAAAGCTTTATATATTTTTGTAAAC
>NW_017824703.1:0-257 GCF_001891065.2 Hippocampus comes
AAAAAAAAAAAAAAAAAAATTCCTGAAGAGGAACCTGACAGTCCACAAGCAGGGCAACATGATGGAATTGATTTCACGAGGATTAGCCAAACCATGGCTCACTTGGCAAAGAATGAAGAAACAATCAAATATTTTCAATTTTGTGGGGGTGATTGTTTTTTCTTTTCCTGACAGGAGCTCAAATTTAATGTCAACAAAATCCAAAATGTGCCGATATTAGAATGCTTGCTTCATTGGCGTCGTCGGGCTGAGATGTG
>NW_017824704.1:0-256 GCF_001891065.2 Hippocampus comes
CCCCGGGCCCGGCCCAAACTCGCGATGACGTCTCGGCTCACAAATGTGAAACATGCTAATCGAACTTGATCGATGACATCACAACCAATTCAGCGAGCAGCCAACTGGCCAACACCCGCAGAGAGCGGCTCCGGAAACTCAAAGTGGGCGCACACGCTCCCAACGTTGCGTTCGTGGAGCGCTTCGATTCAGTCGCAACTGGCATCAGTCGCACAAGCGACTGACTGTGCCCCCCCCCCCCCCCCCCCCCCCCCCC
>NW_017824705.1:0-257 GCF_001891065.2 Hippocampus comes
AAAAAAGAAAAATTCAAAAAAAATGATGGCACCCCTTCTTCGCAGGTACGGGAAAAGCCTTGGGCGCTCATACTTGGTGGTAGTAGTGGACTGGGCCTGGCCACCGCTAAAAAATTGGCTGGACATGGATATTCCATTTTGATTGTACATCGCGATAGAAAATCTGATTTACAGGAAATTGAAAAACATTTTCAAGAAATTACTTTAAGTGATGTGAACTTAAAAACCTTTAATCGGGATGCAATCCATTCCGATAA
>NW_017824707.1:0-257 GCF_001891065.2 Hippocampus comes
AAAAAAAAACGTCGATATTTTTTTTTGAAATCAGCATCAAAAATACGTTGAGGGACACTTCAAGCCATCCCTGATTCAAATTTGCTGATCTGAAGAGTTGGCAAGCAGAAATGTTTTGGTCTGATCGTTTCGGCTTACATGCAAGTAAATAAAAATGAATATGAAAAAGAGTCAATTTATCGACATCCGTTGACTGACAAAACACCTGCCGTCCTTTAAGCGTTAACGACGGCAGCTTCACAAGGTTCGAAAAAAAC
>NW_017824708.1:0-257 GCF_001891065.2 Hippocampus comes
AAATGATAAAATAACGGATTTTTTTAAGCGGATGTGTACGTCAAATAGCTTTTTGTGAAAAGTCCATTAATCATCTCTTTTTTCGTAATCTTCAGTTTTTTTGATATTGATACGCCTTAAGATAAGATAGATCAAAACGATTGAACCACCTCCCCATAGTATAGCTTGGAAAAGAAATAATACTACATCTTTCATAGTTATTTAAGTAAGTTTAACTGCTGTACCGTATGCTAATATTTCTGAGGCTCCTTGCATAA
>NW_017824709.1:0-257 GCF_001891065.2 Hippocampus comes
GCAACGCATAAAGGCAATCGTCCAGGGGCAGCAAACTATGTCTGCGGAATGCGATGATGATCGCTTCCTCGTCTTGGCTAAGAACCGTGGACGTGGGCGTCTTCGGGCCTGTCCTGTGATCCTCGACCGACTTGCGCCGCTTCCATTTCGCAACGGTCCTGGGATTGATCCCATAGCGTCCAGCGAGAGCTCTGAAAGCATTTCCAGAAAAAGCTGACAGACTTTTTCGGTTCGGACATGCGCCAGATCAACGACTT
>NW_017824711.1:0-257 GCF_001891065.2 Hippocampus comes
TAAATAATACAAACATAATTCGTTTATGAAATTACATTTTATTGATTTAGAATCTATGAAATAATACCTTAAATCAAAATAGTATCAAACCATTACACCAGTACAAGCATCCTTGCCGGCATGAGAACTGCATTTTGATTTGACAGACATAATTAAAAGGCTTCAACTGTAGCACTCCAAACTGAAGTGGTGTAAAAGTTGTTAAAACAGAATACAGTCTAGAAACAGTGTTGAAGGATTTTATACCTCACTTTTGA
>NW_017824712.1:0-257 GCF_001891065.2 Hippocampus comes
AACCGTATACACTGGAAAATTATACATACTATGAGGGAAGGGGCGTTATTCGTTGATCCTTAATTGTTAAGCGTTTAAAAATAGGCGAACAACAATTAACAAATAGCGAATAACAAAATCCCTTCGGAGCAATGCGTACACAAAATGAGAAAACTACAAACGATTTAGGTGCATTGTAACAATGCGTTTTTAATTATTTCATGAAACACTAATTTTAACCGAGAAGTCCGACCCAGGTATAAGCTCCCCATATTACC
>NW_017824714.1:0-257 GCF_001891065.2 Hippocampus comes
AATGATATTTAGGGACTTTTCAAGCAAGCACCCAATCTACGACTCATCCTGTCAAATGCCGATTTGTCTCGTAAGTCAGGTGGTATCGATTGCTTTTTCGTCGGACGTGATTGGTCGAGCGTCAAACAGTCGTCCTCCAAACGGTGGGACGGTGAGGCACAGTGACGGGAGGGATGGGGAATGTCAGCCTTTGTGTGCTCGGGACTGACGGGAAAACAAGTCAACATTTGGGATGTTCCATTCCGTACAAAAAAAAA
>NW_017824717.1:0-257 GCF_001891065.2 Hippocampus comes
AATGGGTATATTAAAACGCAGCCTTCAGGGTCTTGTGCTGCTGGTGACTGTGGCCCTTGGCGCTTTTCTGATTTTTGCCCCCGGCTATGTCGAAAAATCGCGCAACGGGGTCTTGCCCCACGCGCCCTATCCTGTCTCCGGCAAGGCTCAGGCCCTGCATGACAGTCTGGTTGTGGGCGATTGGCATGCCGACAGCCTGCTGTGGCAACGTGACATTGCAAAACGGGGCACACGCGGTCAGGTGGATGTGCCGCGCC
>NW_017824719.1:0-257 GCF_001891065.2 Hippocampus comes
GGTACTTTCAGGGTGTGTTGCGATAATTGCGAAATGAAAAACCTAAAATGACACTGCATCTCCGCACCAGAGTACGACTTAATTCTCCAGCAATCACCTTCAAACATGTACAATGGAGAAACAAATCTCTGAATTCACTTTACCTGGGGTTTTTTTAAATGCAAAATAAATTAATTATATTTCAGATGAAAGGGGAAAAGTCTTCACCGTTATCAAATCATTTTAACTGGTCAATCTTAAAATGTCGACATAAATTG
>NW_017824720.1:0-257 GCF_001891065.2 Hippocampus comes
TTTATAGCTCAATGAATCAAAACTACGGTAAACATTTTACAACACAAGGCATCTATTTCAGCTCAACAGATTGCAAATTGCCAGATGCATGGAAATAAAAATGTGGGAAAATAATATTTCCACACTGCATTTCAGTGCAAAACTAAAACGCACACATGTAAAAGGAAAACATGGCCAGTAGGTTGTGTTCTCCATATTTCTATATTATAGCGCAGTGAACTGAGCTTTTGTCAACTATTAGACATTTAGTGAGAACA
>NW_017824721.1:0-257 GCF_001891065.2 Hippocampus comes
CTTGCAAAGAATCAAGAGATTTTATCCCACTTAAAAATTGGAGAAGATTTTTCCAACGAACAACAAAAACGGTTGAATGAAAAATTTGATGCGATCGATGAAGAATTGGATGAGTTAAAAAAAGACAATGAGGCGTTGAAAAAACCGGTGGACATTGATGTTCAGAAGGAAGAGCAAAATGCTGTACAGCAAGACCAAGAAGATGCCCTTGAGGAGATAAACAAGCATCAAGGTGATGAACAATCATCAGAGTCAGG
>NW_017824723.1:0-257 GCF_001891065.2 Hippocampus comes
AAGTGGATGAACCCGCCGGTGCCGCTGGCTTCGGCGGCGCGGGCGGCGGGGGCGAAGCGCTTCAGGTCGCCGGTGATGCGGTCGTCAAAGCGTGCGCCGACGCAGATGATGCAGTCGGCGTCGCGCATGGCCCAGTTGGCGTAGGCGCTGCCGTGCATGCCGAGCATGTGCAGGGACTTGTCTTCACGTTCGTCAAACGCGCCCAGGGCCTGGAGGGTGGTGGTAACGGGGATGCCGGCCTTCTCGGCACAGCGCCG
>NW_017824724.1:0-257 GCF_001891065.2 Hippocampus comes
AAGGGGAGTACCTTGAGCATTGGGAAGTACCAGCAAGTGAAAGCTGGCACGCTCGATTTATGTAACTTCTTACCCCAAAACAGGTCTTTACACCACATTTTTTCGGTTTTCTTCATCGAAATGCAATACTTTTGGATGTTGTTGAAAGATTCATCCAGATCTAAATGACAAAGTATAATTACTACTTCTTATTTTTTCTGCTCTTTTTCGTTCAATCCAAAGCACAGATAGATCCGCTGATCACCAAAGATACTTTG
>NW_017824725.1:0-257 GCF_001891065.2 Hippocampus comes
ACAGCATCACTCTTGTGGACATGCTGGGCTCCAGCGGCTCGGAGATCGAACAGATCCACCTGGATGATGGCACCAACATCTACTATTGGAACATCTACTCGGTGGCCAACAACAATGCTCCCGTGGCACTGGACGACGACGGCGGCACCCAGTTCCAAGACACTGCCATCGTCCTGCAGGCAGCAGATCTTCTGGCGAATGACAGCGATGCGGATGGCGATAATCTGACCGTGCATTCGGTGTTCGGTGCTACAAAC
>NW_017824726.1:0-257 GCF_001891065.2 Hippocampus comes
ACCAAATTGCCCCAAAAATAACGGATTTGAACTCTAAAATTGCCGAAACCTATGCTATTGATGATCGTTTGCAAGTGGCTGAGGGCTATTTTAACAATTCACTTTCGCTTTCAGAAGAACAAAACCCTGAACGGGCCATTCAAGAAAAGGAAAAAGTCGCAGATTTCTACAATAGCAAAAAGCGCTTTAATGATGAAATTCAACTACGTAAAAAAAGCTTGAAAGAATTGCAAAGGCTACCTGAAAAGGCAGTTGCT
>NW_017824727.1:0-257 GCF_001891065.2 Hippocampus comes
ACGTGATATTTGAAGCAAAAAGTCGTTACACGTAATTTTTGTAACTTTATTGACAGCATAAGCATTTAAAAAAATATATTGAGTTCCCCTGAACTGAAGAAAAAAGGAACCTGGAGTGAGACAAGGCTCGAACACAAACGGATCAGATAATGGTGGATAGAAAGGGGCGGGCACTACAAAATAGACAGATGATTGGACTTGTGTATGACCCATCAATGGTGGGTCATACACAAGTGCAGCACAAGCAAAAAGTAAAA
>NW_017824729.1:0-257 GCF_001891065.2 Hippocampus comes
ACCTACTTTTTATTGCGGTATTATTTTTAGGAACGTCTCTTTCTAGAGCGCAAACGCCCAATCAAGTTTCACAAATTATTCAAGATTACGATCTTGAAAAGCTAAATTCCTTAAAAGCGGAGTACACAAAAGTTTACGAGCTAAAAAAAGCAAGTATCCAACAAAGAGCAACTGCTAGAGGATTAAAGTCCATAATTAGATCCAAAGACGGTAGAATATCGGAGTTACAAGAAATATTACCCGATGGAACGCCATTG
>NW_017824730.1:0-257 GCF_001891065.2 Hippocampus comes
GGGTCTTCTATTCATGTCAGTGAAATTCAATGACAGCAGCGAGTAAATTACGTCATCAGATCATAGATCGTCCTGGAACCTAAATACAGTGTAAGAAGCTCTTGCTGGAAATATACTTACTTATCAGACATTTCATCCATTTCTGCTATTAAATAAAACGGCTTTACTGCTCAGTTGTACAGCATTCGGGTCTTGTGATATCGACCTCTAGTATGTTACATTGTAACTATAAATTGCATCCTCACTTAAAAAAAAAA
>NW_017824731.1:0-257 GCF_001891065.2 Hippocampus comes
ATAAATGTTGGCAATACCTGCGCAGGAGCAGAGTTAAACCAAACAGGAGGCTTTGAAAGTGGCACTTCTTTCCCAGTGGGAGTTACAACAAATACCTTAGAGTTACTGGATAATGAGGGAGTCGTAATAACAAATTGTAGTTTTAGTATTACGGTAAATGATACAGAAGCACCAATCTTGGATAATTGCCCAGAAGATATCAATCTGAGTGCTGATCCAAACGATTGTGCTGCCGTGGCAAATTGGACTGAGCCGAT
>NW_017824732.1:0-257 GCF_001891065.2 Hippocampus comes
GTGTGACGCGCTTTAAAAGAGCTTTTGTATTGTAGTCATTCCAGTTTACGTTTATTTCGTATATTATGTTAGAGGGGAAAGTTTCACTGGCATAAATGATTTGTTATGACATAACAGTTGCAGTACATGGCGTTTTTTTTTATTTTTATTTACCGAACTCCTCCTGACCGTTAGAGGCGCAACAGACACACAGAACATAGTATCACTCATGTTACTTGTGACCCGGATGTAGTCCCCCACCCCTTCCAAAAAAAAAA
>NW_017824734.1:0-257 GCF_001891065.2 Hippocampus comes
ATCCCCATGGTTTGAAATGATGAGGCAAAGCCATGCCATAAATGAAGTGCCAATAAAAGAAAGGCAATCACATAGCCAACTGTTCTTATGGGGTCAGCAAACTTCTCTACGGTCTCAGCGTGATAGCGCGTAGGATTTTCAGGCAATACTTCAACGTATTTATAGGCTATTTCATGTACCCAAAAATCGTAAAAATGAACAGTCAAAAATGCAAGCACAACCAAACCGCTGTAGATCATATTACGTGACACCCATGG
>NW_017824735.1:0-249 GCF_001891065.2 Hippocampus comes
ACACACACACACACACACACACACACACATAAGGCCGATGGCGTGCGTGCGCGCGAGCGGGCGTGGTTGTCTCACGGCGATGACGTTGACAAAGTCGTTCTCTCCCAGCGTGTCGAGGATGGTGTTGATGGTGTGCTTGGCGATGGTCATCTTCAAGCCCTTCATGCTGCCGCTGATGTCCACCATGATGATGATGTCCTTGGGCGACGTGGCCGCCTGGATGTACCTGAGGCGCACGCAACGCGCAAC
>NW_017824736.1:0-257 GCF_001891065.2 Hippocampus comes
ATCCTGCGCGCCGGTCTTGAAAGCGCCGACTGGATCACGGTTGACGACACGGGCGCTCGGCATCGCAACCGCAACGGCGTCACCACCCAGATAGGCGATGACCGCTTTACCTTCTTCAAGACCACGTTTTCCAAGAGCCGACAGAATTTCCTGGAGCTGCTGCGGGCTGACTACAAGGACTATGTCATCAACGCCGAGGCCTTGGCCTATATGCGCGAGCGTCATCTCGTCAGCACCGTGATCGAACAGCTTGACGA
>NW_017824737.1:0-257 GCF_001891065.2 Hippocampus comes
ATTTGGAGCAAGCGTTGATAGCAGCGTTTTGGCGTCATAAAAGGCGCTATGGCACGCGTCGATTAGTGTCGGAACTATTCGATGAAGGTTATGTGGTAGGCCGCAAGCGGGTAAGTAAAATACTAAAGCAAAACGGCCTGAAAGCCATACAACCTAAGGCATTTGTACCGAAGACGCCCCAGAGTCATCCTCACTTACGCAGAAGCCCTAACTTACTGTTAGACAGGGAGGAAGCAAAGCATTGTAATGAGATTTGG
>NW_017824739.1:0-257 GCF_001891065.2 Hippocampus comes
ATTGACTGCACCATCACGGGCCGACCCTGCTGCATCGGAACCAAAGGGAGGTAAGGAAACTTTTAATTATTATTATTATTTTTTTTATTTATTTATTTTTTTAATCAATTCAAAATTTCTGGATGACCTTCGACTTGACGTTTTCTTGTTCAAGATGTGAAATCACATCCCGGGAATATTGTGACTTCATGAATGGCTTCTTCCACGAGGAAGCCACTCTCTGCTCCCAAGTAAGCTCCGTGTTGCAAGCGTGAGTT
>NW_017824741.1:0-257 GCF_001891065.2 Hippocampus comes
ATTTTCCTCTTAAATGTTGTCAAAGCCATGATGTTTTGTTGATTGGCAGAACACAGTAGTTTTGCCTTCAACCTCTTGTATTCCAGAATGTATTTACAAATTCCCAAGATGTCTGCTGGGATACAACATGGACATCTAGAACCTTGTATTTTCTAGGTTGTTGCACAATTGGAATGTCAGCTTTTCAAAAAGCTTCTGGCATTTTTCCCCTGAGGGAAATTTGATTAAATATCAAGAACAATGAAACCTTCTTTCTG
>NW_017824742.1:0-257 GCF_001891065.2 Hippocampus comes
GTTAGGGTTTTAAACTAGGGTTTACAACTCTGGTTATGGTTTCAAAGTAGGGTTTTAACCTAGGATTAGGGATTCAACCTGGAGTTAAACTTCACCACTTTTCAAACAGTTTCACACTTTTTTATGTATTGACAGTGATTTGAAACTTTACATTCCTTGGGCATTTTTAGTCCACGAATACAATAATTTTGTACGGCAATAGTGGCCACAAAAAAAAAGAGTTCTTCCGCTGCGTCAAATCCGGCTTCCGCCTGTCA
>NW_017824743.1:0-257 GCF_001891065.2 Hippocampus comes
AGAAATAAAAGTGCTTACGTATCGGCATATTGCCTGGATGGTGGCTCTACGCCACTCAATGCGGTCACAAAAACCCTGGGAAACCGTAATGAGTGAACGTTCCAATCGCGAGTGGTCAAAATACATACAACCGCCCGAACATACCTCAACCCTTGAAAACGATTTGGAGCCTTACCTCACTGAAGAAGATATGCAATACACATTGGGCAAGGGCAATAAACAAACCGCCCTGCTCTATTTGCAATCACACCACCTAC
>NW_017824744.1:0-257 GCF_001891065.2 Hippocampus comes
AGTTCTAAGATTAAAGCTTTTTTGAAAATATTGGTTAATTGAATCTCACAACATGGCATGGTAATTATGAACTTAATAAAATATACGTACAATCCCAGAAGGCCGAAAATTACATTGGATAATGAATAAAAAGAATGGTTTAAAAATGAGTAAATCAACTAATATATTTCTTTCTATCTGTTTAGCGGGGACTTTGAGCTGTTCCGTTACCGAAAATCAGGGACAGGATTTGGGATTCAAAAGTTATTTGTTTTTTG
>NW_017824745.1:0-257 GCF_001891065.2 Hippocampus comes
AGTTTTACCTCGAGTTCGATATCTACTGATACGCAAGTTCGGGCATTGGTCGCCAATAGCCCCGCTAATTTGGGAAACGCGGCATGTAATATTATTTCCGATACCATCTCTCTAAGCTTTGACGATATCAATAACTGTCTCAATTTGCCAATTAATGTCATGGAAGAATTTTGCGCTGGACAATTGGGCAATAATATTGTTCCTAACGGAAACTTCGGCTCTGATAGCTTGCAGTTTGGCCAAGCTTTGATGGATGG
>NW_017824746.1:0-257 GCF_001891065.2 Hippocampus comes
ATGCAATTATTTTCAAAATTATGGTTGTAGGCCGGGTTCAAATTTTCCATATTTAGAGTAGAATGTTGATAATTTCTGAATGTTTTTGAAATGGCAGCTGTGCACTTGCCATGAATTCATTTTTACCTTCATGAGAATGTCATGTTTAACCATTGTGTTTCATAGAAAAGAAAAAGCTCACCAAAGACCCAACCTCTACGGAGCACCAGACATGGCAATTTTTAACTTGTCAAAGGAAGTCGAGTGGGCGGGCGGGA
>NW_017824747.1:0-257 GCF_001891065.2 Hippocampus comes
CAAACACTTTAGGATCAACACCTCTTTACCTTCTTGTTGTTGCCCCTAACAAGCTTACCTGTTCATGAGTATTTCCATCATGGCCCTTGCCGATTTCTTGCCGATTTCCTCAATTCTATCCTTGGGGGTATCATCACCTATTTCGTAGGTTATTCCAGTGGCATTATGCCCATATAGGAACCAACCTTTGGACACCGGTTTTGTACTGTTTCCAGCAGCTTCATTTACCTTATAACCCGCAATGTTCTTTTCAAGGG
>NW_017824748.1:0-257 GCF_001891065.2 Hippocampus comes
CAAAGCGTTGACTGCTGGGCTATTTCCCTTGAGCATAACGAGTTGTTCCCAAAAAGTGTATGATGCTTTTTTAAGTGATAAGGTGGCAAAAGGTTTTTTTCATGCGCATACCTTTAGCGCCCATCCGCTTGGGTGTAGGGCAGCAATCGCTGGGCTGGAATTATTGAATTCTACCGAAATTCTCGAACGAAGGACCTACATAGCGAAGGCCCATCAGAGGTTTGTTGCCAAGATCAAAAAGCACCATAAGGTAAACC
>NW_017824750.1:0-257 GCF_001891065.2 Hippocampus comes
CATCGTCGCACTCTGTTTCTGCGCGGCCGCCTGCGCACAGTCGGAGCCGCGCCGTGGAGGACTCGCACCGCGGATCCTCCAGGGCATGGAGCCCGACGATGCCGAGAGCGACCTCCGCGAGACCCCCATCGTCCGCGCGGTGCGTCGGTCCAACGATGCGGTGATCAGCATCTACGTCACCCGGGGCGATGAGTCGCTGCAGCGCGGAGTCGATGGCCAGGGCTCCGGGGTGATCCTCGATGCGGATGGCCTTGCGA
>NW_017824751.1:0-257 GCF_001891065.2 Hippocampus comes
CACCCCAGGGAGCAGTGTCGGGCTGGGTGGGGGTAGGGGGGCCCAGGGGACAGCGGTTCCACAGGAGAGTGGAGCGCAGACAGAGCAACACATGCTGGGCCGCCGATTCCCAGCATGAAACGAGTCAACAGGCCCGTCTTTTATTTCTAATGCCTGTGATTTACATGAAAGCAACACTGTCACCCGACCGCAACAGAGTGCGCACCGCCGCTTGAGTGACAGCATTTCATATTTCGCACGTTTTCCGCATGCAGCCA
>NW_017824752.1:0-257 GCF_001891065.2 Hippocampus comes
CAGTGCGTGTCCATCCCGAATATCTGGGTGGTCAATACCCTGGTGATAATCCACCTGAATTAAACGATATGGAGGCTTTCTGGCAACAACGACTGGATGCCATCAATGCTTTTGAAAAACACCTTAGCAACAGCCGGACCATCGTATTGAAGTTTTGGCTGAACCTCTCCAAAGACGAACAAAAACGCCGCTTTCAGCGGCGCCTGGACAAACCGGAAAAGCGCTGGAAATTCAACGCTGATGATCTGCGTGAACGC
>NW_017824753.1:0-257 GCF_001891065.2 Hippocampus comes
CCATCGCCGCCAGCCTCGCCGCCGCCATGAAAACGACCTAGCACACGGGACGGGGCAGCGGCGCAGACGTCAGACCTGCGTTCGACCGGACGTCTACGCGGCTCCCACTGCCGCGGGCGCCGAAAGGACCCGACCTTCACCCACGGCCTTCACCAGCGCGTCGAGGCGCTTCTTCATCTCGCGGGCGAAGAAGCGCACCACGAGCCCCTCGGTGCCCGGGATGCGCCAGCGAAGCGTGAGGTGGTAGCGAAAGCGAA
>NW_017824754.1:0-257 GCF_001891065.2 Hippocampus comes
CCACCCCCTCCACAACCCCCCTCCATCCCTCATGGGATACCAGGATGTAGAACAGCGTGTCTGTCAAGTGACAGTCATTTTTTGACGTGACTCCCATGCAGCTGCTGCCGAGTCCCTGCAGTACTGAATGATTGACACCACTTAAAAAATATAGATATATTTATATAAACATTCTCCTCAGCTGTAATAGCAGACGATGGGGCATGTTGAAAGTGAACAATGTTAGCGGTATACACAATGGCATCCAAGTATTCAGA
>NW_017824755.1:0-257 GCF_001891065.2 Hippocampus comes
CACCTGAATCAGGTATGTTGCAGCCGGTAGAGCTGGAAAACAGGCAGGACGGTGGCCCTCCATGCCCGGAGCTGAACATGCCTGGTGTAAAGGATATCACCACATCAGAAAACCAATGTCACTCCATCCCAACTTAAAATTCTACTATGCAAAGCAAAAGCCATTTATCAACATAGGCCCAAGTTCATTTCAGGACTGATGCAAAGTGGAAAAGTGTTTTGCGGTCTGACGAGACCACATTTGAAATTGTTTTTGGA
>NW_017824756.1:0-257 GCF_001891065.2 Hippocampus comes
CCCTGCGACACAACGTTGACAAAGTTCAAGAGCGTCGCAAACCCGTTTGTCTTCCGGGCTCGCTAAAGGGCACTTCTCCCTCTTTTCAATGTCAATTTGTGATCATTTCAAATTGGAATCAAGTGCGTCACCATCGACTGGCCCGATTCGAACAAAGTACGCACGGCGGTTCGGAGGGCTGTTCTCAAACGAAGGGCCCTTCCGCGTCTTTGTCTTCTGATCGCTTTTGCATCTGCTTTGGCTCAATGTCAAGCGCG
>NW_017824757.1:0-257 GCF_001891065.2 Hippocampus comes
CCGGCCCCGAGATATCCCCGACAACGTGCCACGGCCGATCTGCTTCAGCGGTCGTCTGTGTGTGGATGTACACCCCCATGTGTTCGTGCGATCAGCAAGCCGGGCCAAGGCCCGGCCTACGCGATCGCGTTTCGCACAGATTCCGCGAGCTTTGCCGCTGCCGTGTGATCGACCGGGGCCGATCGCCAGGGCGTTGCGGCGAGGCCATCGCCTTGGCGGGATTGCTTGCGGTCCGTCCCCGGCTTGCGGGGGATGAG
>NW_017824758.1:0-257 GCF_001891065.2 Hippocampus comes
CCTGTAAATCAGAATGGCAACAACTTTCTCGCATTCTACATTTCACTTAATTGTACCGCATTCCAGTTCCTCAGCTATTCACCATTGACAAGCAATTTTCGACAGAAATTGCACTCTCGAGTTTCAAGCAAATTGCTGTGGCAGCTGCCAGATGCGTTAAACACGCACCTCCCTGCCAGTCGAAATATTTTGTCCTTGGCAACGTTTACCCTTGGCCAGGTGTTAGGAAAAACCCATGTTTAAAAAAAAAAAAAAAA
>NW_017824759.1:0-257 GCF_001891065.2 Hippocampus comes
AGTGAAATAATACCTAAACAATAAACAAAGACACCTTGGTCAAAATCCTTGGCACCTCTTCAAGACATCATAATTTTCATCTCATTTCTTTTTATTTTTTCAGAATTCATGTCCTATGTCAGAACCCATACGGTTTCCCCAAGAAGACCTATCTGAGGTCCAAGTTCAAATCTTAAGTGCACCCTGTAACGTAAGTGCAGTTTCCAATGAATCTTCTGAAAATGTCAGGCAGCGTTTTTCAACAATACAGACATGAG
>NW_017824761.1:0-257 GCF_001891065.2 Hippocampus comes
CTTGGTCATAAATGCTCCTAAAATCAATGACGGCGAAATTATAACAAATGACTTGGTACATATAATTGATGAAAAACGTTTTGCTTGGTTGGGCCGCTATGATAACATCATCAATTCTGGGGGTATAAAACTCATCCCTGAACAGATTGAAACAAAATTGGCAAAAGTGATTTCAAGTCGGTTTTTTGTAGCAGGAATTCTGGATAAAACCTTGGGCGAAAAATTGGTTTTGATAATCGAGGCAGATATTGATTCCG
>NW_017824762.1:0-257 GCF_001891065.2 Hippocampus comes
GCCCAGGTTAGCACCACTCCTTTCTTTTTCCACCAGCGAAATTGGCTCGGGCTCCGGTGCTTGAAACTGCGGCTGAAGATGATTTGTTGGGCTTGACTCTGGGACCCACGACGTCAGTGGGCGGGGTTATCAGGACCATCGCAGATGTGGAGGAATGACTCCCTCGACACACAGAAGTGTTGAGCGGTGAACTCCGGCACCGTTGCGATGGCGGACGTGCCCCGCTAGCGTGCCATCTCCGACTCGCAGCCAGCCTG
>NW_017824763.1:0-257 GCF_001891065.2 Hippocampus comes
GCTCAGACGTAGTGTCTTGCCGCAGGTGACAAATCTGCTCTTCCGGAAAACCACAGCCACTAGATCTCATTACAGACACTAAGGATGGAGGTAAAATCGATGCGCTGCAATGATGGCCCTCCTCGCCACTCCCTTATTCTTCTCTCGCCTTGGCACATTTGTCATTACTGACCCGTCATCGTCATTTGTCCTTCCAAAACTCTCCCGCATGTGCACATCCTTTAAGGCTACTATCCACACACATCTTGTCTCACACA
>NW_017824764.1:0-257 GCF_001891065.2 Hippocampus comes
CTGATACAGCTCTCCGATTGTTAGGCAGTGAGCTGTTCATAAATATAAAGAGCCGGGTGGTGCCGAGAAAAGTTCAACCGTTCATTTTTTTTTTTCCTCTCAGGTGCTCACGACGCAGCACGTCACGAGGTGAGCTCGCTCCCATTTCCGGCTTTTGCGTCAGACAAACTTGTTGATCGCATCAAACAACTTGACCGCTCGCGTCATCGGCTGTTGAGCTCTTAACAGTTGTCCTGACGCTCCGCCCCATCCGCCCA
>NW_017824765.1:0-257 GCF_001891065.2 Hippocampus comes
CTGTCTGCCTTCTTAGGACGCATGCCGCAAGCCCCAAGCCGTACATCGTTTGGCACAAACCGGTCGCCCAGCAGCTCGTCGAGCACGGGGTGCCGGCCGGCCGCGATGTCGAGCGCGGGCTCGTCTACGATCGCCGGGCACACGTACCGCGACCGCACCGCCCGCGCGGCGAACGCGCCCAAGACGTCCAGCTCCGCGACGACCGACGCGAAGCGGTGCAGCGCATCGATCTGCGCCTGCGCCTTGGCGCACAGCTC
>NW_017824766.1:0-257 GCF_001891065.2 Hippocampus comes
CTGGGCCATGGCGGCCCACGCCTCCGGACCGGCCAGCGTCCTGGTCTCGGCCGGCATGCTCCCCTTCCTCGCGCCGCTCGTCATCTGGCTCCTGAAGAAGGACGACAACGCCTTCGTGGCCGAGGAGGCCAAGGAAGCGCTCAACTTCCAGATCACGATCTTCGTCGCGATGATCGTCGGCGGCCTGCTGTCGCTCCTGACCTGCGGGCTCGCGCTGGTGGTCTTCATCCCGTTCGCCATCGTCGTCGCCATCGCGA
>NW_017824767.1:0-257 GCF_001891065.2 Hippocampus comes
TAACGCGAACTTCTAAGGGAACAGGTGTAGGTCTTTTTTTAGTCAACTCTTTGTGCAAGGCGCAAAAGATCGAGCTCAAATTTACTGACAATGCCGTTGGAGGAACAGCCGTTAGCTTAACATTTCCTTGATATTGACTTGGGTAGAATGTCTTTTTTTATGTATCACTAAGAAGGCTAACAACTTTAGCTGGATTCAATCGTTGTGAGTCGTAAATGACGTTGTACACACCATTGAATTGTGCGCCCGGTTAAATC
>NW_017824769.1:0-257 GCF_001891065.2 Hippocampus comes
CGTCAGCCGCCCACACCCGACGACCGACGCCTCACGAGACAGATCAGACGTGAAACACTGAGCACTCGACACATTGTTGAGAAAGGACAGATGTTGCCGCGTTTTAAAATTATTAAATTTGGAAATAAGACGTGATTGGTCGACAGAGCATCAGGCCTCCCGCGTGTTCGCGTTTATTTTTGAAAGTCACAAAAAAAATGACAGGCAAACAAATCTCTATATCCAAGTATACATGGGTAATATCGATATGATACATA
>NW_017824770.1:0-257 GCF_001891065.2 Hippocampus comes
TACAACACACATAACTGACACGCAAAAGCACAAACGAATGAAACATTTAGGGATGCTTAAAACACACGACAGGGAAACAACGTTACAGTTGGTGTATTAAAGCCTCTTTGTACTCCCGCGTTTAATGGTCGTGTCGCATCACGTGACCGACGCATAGTGCTGTGCGTTTAAGCTCTCATCAAGTTAGACTACACTAATGTAGCCTGGTTTTGAGCCGACAGCTGTGTCGCAAACAAACGTACTTGTGCTGTTGCCGA
>NW_017824773.1:0-257 GCF_001891065.2 Hippocampus comes
TAGAAATGATGGGTTATATCTTCAAATTCTAATTTTCTATTGAACTCAGTTAATACCCTTTTTGTTTGGTTATGTGATTTCCGAGTACCCTCGGTTATTTTGTCTTTTTTCCTTTTTAAGAAATGCTCGTAATAAGCCAATAGAGTATAACTCACTTTTTTTTGTATCGGTTGCCTTTTGCCTGTGATGAGGTCTAATTTCTTTTTTAAATGCTTTTTGGTGAGCGGTAATCCAGAAGCATTGAGTTTGCTGATTTC
>NW_017824774.1:0-257 GCF_001891065.2 Hippocampus comes
AAAAAAAAAAGTGGGACTTGTTCAAACGTGTGGAAATTAAGTTGTCTTGAGCGGAGCAAGAAAACGGAGCTCCTCTCGGGTTAAATTGTCTCCTTGGTAAGTACAAGCATGGGGTGCTGCAGCAATGGGGACTATCTGCATTTATGAAGGGGCTAAAATAGATCTTAAAAGAGATTGAGGGCAATGAGTGAGGCAAATGGAGGAGATAATATCGATATTTACGAAGGAAACACTTTTTATCCAAGAGGAGACTGAAA
>NW_017824775.1:0-257 GCF_001891065.2 Hippocampus comes
TTTTTTTTTTTTTTAGGACAAACGTCCATTCTCCGACGTCCCCGTTATTTGTCTGATAGGTCGCCGCCGCGACAGGTCGCCTCGATGCGTCCCGCCGCCTCCTCGCCGTCGCCGCCGTTTGCCATCCAAACGTACTTTTTGCCCGCCCGCCCGCCCTCGGACGTCCGCCACCGGCTGTCCTCTGCGTGTCTCTCTGATCAAAATGACTTGCCGCCATCTCCTTTTCAACCGCTTTTTGAATTCCATTTTTCTCCCCC
>NW_017824776.1:0-257 GCF_001891065.2 Hippocampus comes
TCTGTTCAGACTCCGTGTTTGGTTAATGATAACGACCTGTTAAGTCTGTCTGATGAGTGGAACGTCCAGTGCGCAAATACGGTCAGGCTGAAGAGACGAAGAGGGGGAGTTTTGAAAGTCTCCAGCAGCAGTTAGGCAGCAGCAGACATCCAAGTCAACAAGAAACTTGACATGCCAACGGTGGCCAATGGAAATCATCGAAAGGAGTCGCGGAGTTTACGCGATTTGGATTTGTGGGACACTTTGAATGTAACCAC
>NW_017824777.1:0-257 GCF_001891065.2 Hippocampus comes
TTTCTTTTCTGCCATATTTTCTATGTTTATGTTGCCGGACAATCATGTCAATATCTGTTGATGAGGGCAATTTTGTGCTAGTGACAACCAAAGTTAGCTTTACTAGCATATCCTGCACATTTTTCATGAACTTGCCATGAAGCTGAAATAATATGCGAGTTGTTTTTTTTTTCTAGTTTTGCAACACTTGAGAGCAACGGTCTTCTGTTCTACAATGGACGCTTCAACGAGAAGCATGACTTTCTTGCTCTGGAGAT
>NW_017824779.1:0-256 GCF_001891065.2 Hippocampus comes
CTATCTATCTATCTATCTATCTATCTATTTTTTAATGATTATTTTTCTTAATCCTTATTAGTTGGAATGACTTGGTTCATCTGTGCATGTGCTTTAAAAATCAGATGTGGCCCTTGGGCACAAAATTGTCCAACCCTGATGAAAAATAATTACACTGGCTGTTTAAACAGAAAAAATGTGAACAATATATCAAAACTTGCTGGTTGTTGATTAAATTACATCAGTGAAGGATTACCAATGGACAGCAATATATTTT
>NW_017824780.1:0-257 GCF_001891065.2 Hippocampus comes
GAAATCGTCATTTACTTTAAATCACCACCGCATCCCTTGTTTAAAAATGAAAAAAATATACTCAACAACAATAACAAGATGATCATCCGTATCCAACCTCATGAAGGTCTATTGATTCAATTTGGCTTTAAAGTGCCCGGTGCTGGCTTTGAAGTAAAGAATGTAGATATGGATTTTCATTACGCTGACCTGACGGATGCTCATGTCCCGGAAGCTTATGAACGCTTGTTGTTGGATTGTATTAAAGGGGATGCTAC
>NW_017824781.1:0-257 GCF_001891065.2 Hippocampus comes
GCAGAGCAGGATTGCATTATTGTATCGCATAATAGTATAGTTGGAGTTAGTCATATTGCATCACATTGTATCTTAATGGTACTAAATCCTCTGGTATCCCGTTGTATCACTTTGCATCCTCATTAAGTTAAGCTTCTTGTATTGAATTGTTTGGCATTCTATCAGATCATATCATAGTTGGAACTGATCAGATCACATAATTCCAGTGACTCATCTTGCACTGCATGGCATGGTAGCACATGATCTCGCATTATATC
>NW_017824782.1:0-257 GCF_001891065.2 Hippocampus comes
GATAGGTTGCAATACGACATTTTTTCATCAGTATAGTCTTTCAGATAAGAATGATTAAGTACTAGGACACGAAGATGTAAAGAAACGTATTTATCTCCACACCTTGGTGTCCTTGTGTTTAAATAACATTACTTATTTATTACCACTAATGGTTGTACCGCTCTTACATGTTGTCCTTCCAAAGCTATAAAATAAGTCCCGGCTTTCCAGCCAGAGGTATTAATCATTCTTGCCGAATCCTCCAAAACCTCAACCTC
>NW_017824783.1:0-257 GCF_001891065.2 Hippocampus comes
GCCACGAGATGACAACAAAGCACTACCCCCCCCCCACCCCCCAGCCCCCCCAATACAAAATATAAATGCATATCTGTGTAATGCAACAACTCTCCATAGAACACATTTGGTAAAAATATGCGCACAGCCAAAACTTTTATGAAGATGGTCAGCAGCCTTTATATTGTAATGCACACAGATGAAATCAAATGAAATACCCTTTATTGCACTCAGTCTGTTTTGTAGGGAGGAGATAAAAGAAAAATACTTCCCAGTCA
>NW_017824784.1:0-257 GCF_001891065.2 Hippocampus comes
TTTTTTTTTTCAGCCTTCGTTGCAATACAGTAATTTCGGTCTTTTTCCGGGATACGCACACCGAAGGGGAGCGAAGTCCGAGACTGATGGCGTCCGCCGAAAAGCTTGTTTGTTCCCGGACAAATGACACGTGTTGCTGAAGGGGAAATGATCTGCTTGGCCCCCCGTGTAAGATCCTCCCTGGCATCAAGAGTAACACGCTCAGCTCCCCCCCAACCCATCTCCCCATCATGCACACATGCTCCCCCCCACCCCCC
>NW_017824785.1:0-257 GCF_001891065.2 Hippocampus comes
GATTGAAATTGATGGAGAATGTTACCGATCAATTAACGCTGCTAGCAAAGCACTAGGAATCCTGCGGCCAACGATTAAAAAGCGACTGGACTCAAATGACTGGGATAATTACAGATATTTGTAGGTTGTCAGTGTGAATCTTATATGACTCAAAGCAGACATGGCATTTCTACACTCAGGGTGTGACGCGGACCTTCGCTGCGGTGAGACAATGATCGTTCCCAATTCAAAAAGCTGACGTTGTGCAAAGTGGATGC
>NW_017824786.1:0-257 GCF_001891065.2 Hippocampus comes
GATTTGATACGTTGGCATTGTTTTTTTTTAGGTTCTTTGCTTGAAATTACCAAAAATTGATCTACATAGCCTGCTTTTAACCTAAAAGTAAACGCTTTTAACTTTTCTTTAAAAGGTTTTATTCCGCACTTGATAATTTCTTGGAATTTTTTACGTTGAAGTTGCAGAACCATAAAATGCACATGAAAATGAAGTCTTTTCTTTATAAATCAAGTCTTTTACTACTAGCCATTCTGTTTTTCGCTTGCGGTAATGCC
>NW_017824787.1:0-258 GCF_001891065.2 Hippocampus comes
AAAAAAAAAAAACGCTTCCGTCCCAATACCTGTATATGAATTGCTGTCAACTGTGAAACATCAATTTGTCTCAAAAGTGTATTTATTTTCCGAATCTCCCTGTCCTTTCTTTCCTGTCCATGGCAGCACACCGAAAAAAAATACTTGACAAGGTACGACATTATTTTTATGTTCGTCATGGATGAATTGTCTACTTCGCCATTCTTGTGTTCCATTGCAAAATTTCGTTTTGCTTGGTGGCATTATTCCTTTTTTTTT
>NW_017824788.1:0-258 GCF_001891065.2 Hippocampus comes
TTTTTTTTTTTTCAAAAACCTAAAAAATCTTCAAGCGCAAAGGAACATTCCATATACATTTTCCATAAACAAAAGAGGTTAAAAAAACCCTGGTGGGAGGTAAAATAGCAGAAAAAAAAATGTTTCATGCTCAAAGCAAGTTACAGTAGCCACTTGAGCAAGGCCTTTGTGGGGATATGCTGCCCTCTGCTGCTCGAAGGCTGAACAAACCAAACATTCACTCACTCACATTCAAACCCATGGACATGATTTTGTGAG
>NW_017824789.1:0-258 GCF_001891065.2 Hippocampus comes
AAAAAAAAGCAATTAAAAGGAAGCAGGACATGATTGAAATTCATACGCACGCCAGCTGAGGCCCGCACTCGGAATCGATATTTGCTCGCCGCGCGCACCTGCCGGTGCGCTCCGCTGTCAATTTACAAATCTGTTGACGGCAAACATGCAAATCTGTCTTTGCCTTCCAGCCAGCGCACCCGCTCGCGATTGGCACAGGCCGTCTGCGAAAGTCCACATTCTGCTTTTTTTCAATCGCTGGGCTATTTTTTTTTTTTT
>NW_017824790.1:0-258 GCF_001891065.2 Hippocampus comes
AAAATATGCCATCCTTTTGATTGTGGTCACTTCTATATCAGCTATTGTAGAATAATGCTGAAGTAAAGTCGTTTTGTTGTTATTATCATGGATTTTCCAGAAGTTCTTCCTGTATACAACGGAGAATTTATTGAGAGTTTGGGTAAATTCTTCAGAAAATACGGTATCAATAATTTGTGTGTTTGGATTCTGTGATTGCAACCAAAATCTTAGGTCCTTTAAATCAAATAAAAGTGTTTTATCTATAATGTAATCTTT
>NW_017824791.1:0-258 GCF_001891065.2 Hippocampus comes
AAAAAAACAAACTGTGAGTTAAACTCATCCTTGTCCGTGTGTGTGTGCATGAAAAGTGTGTTTGTGTGTACGAAGTGATGGTGCAGCGTCTAATGCACTGTATTATAATGTTAAATAAGCCCATTGACTTCTGAAAATGTGTGCGGCTAACATGTCTGTCCAATAAATATTTTTGTACCTCTCCTCTTACTCGACTTTAGCCGTTTTTGCTTTACTCCCGCCACTAGTGGTCACTGTTGTTTTATTTCTAGCTGGAAC
>NW_017824792.1:0-258 GCF_001891065.2 Hippocampus comes
AAAAAAAAAAGAATATATATTCATGACAGCATTTTTTTCAGTGTAAATGACTAGGAAAAAACAATTTCATAATTTCAATGAGATCCTTTGGAAGCTGATTTCAGACCATGCTTGTGCGAGGTGATGACAAAAATGTCAGGAAAAGCCTACTAGAGCATCAGAATTGCATTTGAGGTTAATCGGAGGCACTTTAAATGGTAGCATGTGTGTGCTGACCCCCATTTGATGTGGTGGGCCAGATCTGGCCCCCGGGCCTTG
>NW_017824793.1:0-258 GCF_001891065.2 Hippocampus comes
AAATTACAGGCACCGGATTCCAAATATCAGAACGACACCTTGGTATTGGATACTTTGTTGGATCCGACAGCATATCAAAAAGAACACCAAAATAGGGCCCTGGCCCCGTTTTCAGGGGTTTTTCGCTAAAAACGGGGTATGTTTTCAGGAGCAATGCCAATTGCCAATAAGAACTGGGCCAAAGATGGGCAACTGCTTTTTACAGTAGCGAAACCGTTGTGTTTTTTCATGGCAGTGCCCTGTGAAAATAGTACAATG
>NW_017824794.1:0-258 GCF_001891065.2 Hippocampus comes
AAAAGTGAAAAAGGAATGTAATCTGTTGGAGGCAAATACAAAGCGCGTGCGCTCATTATGCATTCTAACTGTGTAATAAGAAGCCTCGGCACATTCCTCGTTTGATAACACAGCACATTAATTCTAATATTTATGACAGCGCACGCAAACACACCAGAAGAACTAAGATTGAATAAACAAAAAGTTGCTGAGAGTCAACATTATAAATCAACATTGTTAGGGTTGAAGCGATAAGAAGAGGGTGGGGGGCCGCTGGGG
>NW_017824795.1:0-258 GCF_001891065.2 Hippocampus comes
AAAGAAATGCAGCTGAGACCTTGAGCCCTCATATGTCCCCCAAGTGTGGACAGAGAAGACACTGCAAGGAAGTGTACGATTTCACAAGCTGAGTAATAATTCGACAGTGAAAAGAATGAATGACATGACTTAATTATTAATTCGGAATTATTAAAAATTTGTAAAACACATTTTTTCACCAGCGAAAAAATAATCACCCCTTCCTATCCAAACCATCACTCATCCCACCATTGAAACACAGTTATGGCGGGCTTTACA
>NW_017824797.1:0-258 GCF_001891065.2 Hippocampus comes
AACAAAACAATTGCTGAGTCCTGTATTGGTGGAACTAGTACTTTCTTGTGACAGAAGTGCATCGCGTTGAAGTAAATGAGGCAAATCGGGTGCATTGCTTGGTTGCAACCAGCAGAGGGGTCATTGGTTCAGTCTCAACTCATTTCCTATTCAAAGACGAACAAGAACACAATCCCTCTGGCCAGCATTATTCTGCTCCTTACAGCACTAGTTTGGGAACAGAAGTTCAGAACATTAAAAGATAATCAATCGTTATTA
>NW_017824798.1:0-258 GCF_001891065.2 Hippocampus comes
AATATTAAAGTTAGGGCGCCACACCCAGCGTTAGAAAAAGAAGCTCTGCGGGTTATAAATAAAATCCCCCAAATGGAGCCAGGTCTGCAACGAATGGTTCCTGTAGGTGTTATATACACACTTCCTATAACATTTTATGCGGGGAACTAATAGATGTTTCTTAAAGAAAGAAATACCGTTATCATTAAGGTAACGGTTTTTTGTTTTATAGTTACTGAAAAAAATAAGTATCTTTCGTGCAATAAAATTTGTCTCTTC
>NW_017824799.1:0-258 GCF_001891065.2 Hippocampus comes
AAAAAAAATCACGTTGACAAAATCAAAAATATCTAGAAAGAATGAAACTTGTCATCTTTGGGGCAGTGGGGACACCTTTTTTTTTCATTTTACAGTGTCCTTAACACTCTTTAATGGCATCGGAAATGAAGTTTGCCTCATGGTATCACATCCATCTATTATCAAACTGCATTATCCTCACGAGGATCGGCGAATTTATTATGTCGCGGGTTTGCTCAGTGGGAATTCTAAGTGAAATGTCCTTGTCATTCTGCCGCG
>NW_017824800.1:0-258 GCF_001891065.2 Hippocampus comes
AAAAAAAAAAAAGAGTAAGATGAGTTTAAAATGCCATAAAAATAAAGCAGGAATGAAATACTTTGACCTGCCTGATGCGACTCCCGAGAGCAATGTCGAAGATCCAACCGGGCTCCTTGTGGAAGTCCTCCCATTCTCGAAGCACCTCGTAAAAAATGTCCCTGAAATGAAAGAACAGTCAATCCATCGTGCTTGAAGAGGACGATTAAGACGCATGGCGGGCATTTGAAAGGAGGGGATGTACACGCTAGCTATTTC
>NW_017824801.1:0-258 GCF_001891065.2 Hippocampus comes
AATCAATTTTGCCCTGGTGGTATTCAATGCTTCCAATGTTTCTAAATTGAAATGATCCCCATGTATATCTGTAATGAGCACAAGGTCTGGGGCGTCATGATTTTCAAACACTTTTTTTTCACCTACTGGGTCTATATAAAGGGTAATAGCGTTCCATTGAATAACCGCAGTGGCATGGCTTATCGGAAATATTTTGATTTCAGAACCGCGACCTTGTGCATTTGCGCAAGGCAGCGTTAAACACTCAAAAGCAAAAAA
>NW_017824802.1:0-258 GCF_001891065.2 Hippocampus comes
ACCATAAAAGGACGCGCGCCAAAGGGCGGCGAAAAGAAAATCTCATTTCGCCGCCCGGTGCCCACCGCAATTTAGGAAAAACATCATGAGCAGACTTCAACAGATCACCGACGATGCCGCGGATCAGAACGCCCGAAACCTCTTTGACGGCATTAAAAAGAAAGTGGGCGGGGTGCCGAACCTCTATCGGGTGATCGCCAATTCACCAGCGTCTCTTGCCGGCCACCTCGCCCTTGGCGAGGCGCTCAGCGCCGGCGG
>NW_017824803.1:0-258 GCF_001891065.2 Hippocampus comes
AAAAAAAAATAGGGATAAGAAGTCAAAGTCATTGTGCAATACAAAACTGGCCATCAGTGCCTCATTATGAAAGCACATCAGTTATTGCTCCACTTTTGTTGCCAAAGGGGGAATATGAAATACAACCAGAAATACATAATTTATAACAAGTGCAATCAAACACACTGTAAAGTTACCATCATCAAAACATTTGCTCCGCTTATTATTCCAAACCTCTTAATCAGTTCAGAATCAGAATCATCTTTATTGGCCAAGTAT
>NW_017824804.1:0-258 GCF_001891065.2 Hippocampus comes
CACTACTACAGAGCTTTTGTTCGCTTTGATCAGACACTTTGTAAAGATAATAAACTGCCTATGTTTGTGGTAGCTGAAATATGTATTTCAGGCATTAAGCCAAAGTAAAAGAGTGTAAGTGGCATGACTAAAGTCCAGACAGCATTCGGGCTTGAATAAACGCGTGAGGATGACCAAACGTGAAAAAAAGCAGAAGCAGAAGGAAGAACCAAGAGGTATTACCATGGGTGGCCATATAAGCTCCACCCCACCCCCCAC
>NW_017824805.1:0-258 GCF_001891065.2 Hippocampus comes
ACCCTAACTTCAGGCGCATGGATGCCGACCTGGGCACGGCTATAAGCAATGGCCAGGCTCATAACATTCTGGCTTTCAATTCAGGTGTGTGCATATCCCTTGTCTGGTTGGGCCGATGGCTAGTGTGACAGTTCATCTATGCTATGACAGTGGCCAAATGATGCGATGGCTTGTAGGAAAATGACTTTCCAATAAGCAGGCTTAGAGGCTGTGTTCGCGTGATCTAAGCATTTAGGCTAGTATGAGAAGCGTTGTACA
>NW_017824806.1:0-258 GCF_001891065.2 Hippocampus comes
GACGATGACAGATTTGGTCGGCTTGAAATAATGACGGACTGACGGTGATGGACGGGTGGCCCAGCTGCTGGCTAATGGCGAATGACGGACCAGAAAAATTTACTGACGCCCCCACCTCGGGTGATTGGTTGACGAGACGTAAGACAATAACTTACCACCACCAAGAGTGGAGAAACCCTGGAGGTTCTCCTAATGTGATGTTCTTCTCCCATCGGATCTAGACAAACCGGGAGATAGAGCAAGTTGTTTTAGTGAACA
>NW_017824809.1:0-258 GCF_001891065.2 Hippocampus comes
ATAATTGATAACGATGTTGTCACAAATGTGATTACCAACCGGAGAATAACCTTCCGGGTAAATAGGGATTAGATAAGCGTGACGCATTTGTCTTATTGGGAAATGAAGATTTGGGTTAAAACAGAATTGAATTCAGATTAAACCACTATCGCCTAAAGACAAGGGATTTTCTCCCATTACGCGATTGGGACGTTCATGGAATCGCGGTCATAGAGCATGAACTTTTCATATGGTTGCGAATAACGAATTTTCACAGTG
>NW_017824810.1:0-258 GCF_001891065.2 Hippocampus comes
ATATACGGTACTATAAATTGCGAAGACCTACATCCTGATATTGAAAAATGGGTGGCACCGACAAAAATTCCACAGAAAACCTTATCGGTTGCTCCCAAAAAAGTGGTAAAAGCCAGTTTTGGTTTTGGCGATGTCAATGCCTGTATTATTTTTGGAAGCCTTACGGATTGATGGATTGATCATGAACGATATACATTACCAAAAACTAAGAGAGATTATAAAAGCATATCTGCCTGACGATGTTACCGTGGAAGCAAT
>NW_017824812.1:0-258 GCF_001891065.2 Hippocampus comes
ACTCAGAGGTGGTACCAAAGCTTGAACAGAGCCGGTACGTCGCTTCTCTAGTGGAGTGCCAAAAACAATAACGTTTAGCACCTGACATTCGCTTCTCCCTGCTATGTTGAAAGCAGTTGTTGTCGCACCGCAAGTATTTTTACACACACCAGATGCTGGCACTGATTTGTCGGTTGATATGTGGCCGTGTGAAAGTGCACACAGTTGCGGTAATAGATTTGCTTCGCTGGGTTCTGCGCAGAAGGCAGAGACGACTTG
>NW_017824813.1:0-258 GCF_001891065.2 Hippocampus comes
ATCACTGAGCGATGGGTTCTTGCCAGGCTGCGCAACCACACCTTCTTCTCCCTCGACGAACTCAATCAGGAACTTCGCCGGCTGAACGCCGATCTGAATACCCGCGTCATGCGCCATCTCGGTGCTTCCCGTCGCGAGCTCTTCGAAAGCCTCGACCGGCCGGCGCTCAAGGCACTCCCCGAGACGCCCTATGAATACGCTGAATGGCGCCGCGCCCGGGTCGGCCTGGACTACCACATCGAGGTCGATGCGCGCTTC
>NW_017824814.1:0-258 GCF_001891065.2 Hippocampus comes
ATCAGATAAAAAATGCCCGCTCAATGCGACAAACCCGATATTTTCAAAGGCACCACCTATTTCTTTGATGAATTTCTGTTTTTGTTGGGAATCTCCAGACACAAAATCCTGTAGATCAACACTCGGAATGGCGTTCATGACGTATATTTTAAGTATATCAAAAATACATATTCTAGACCAACCTTTTTTTCAATGGTACATCAAACATAGCTTTTTGTACTACTTTTATCCCCAATAAAACCATTGCATGCGATACCA
>NW_017824816.1:0-258 GCF_001891065.2 Hippocampus comes
ATTATGGCTGGCGATGAAATTGTTAGTGTTGATGGGAAAGAAGTAATTTATTGGGATCAGTTTAAGAGTGTTATAGGAAATTCTACCAACCAAAATTTAGATATTGCCGTTAGAAGAGATGGGCAGATAAAAAACTTAAATCTTACCGTTCCAAAGGAAGGAGCTATAGGCGTTCTGTTGGATATAGAAGATTTAAGAGTTACAGACTCTTATGGTTTCGTTGAGGCAATACCTGCTGGTTTTAGTAAAACTATAAAG
>NW_017824817.1:0-258 GCF_001891065.2 Hippocampus comes
ATTTAAAGCTCTAATCAAAGCATTGTGCTATTTTTATAATCGGGATTTGAATGCCGCAGGTTCGGCGTACTTGTCTCTAAATTTGTTTTATGTAAATACCTGTGGGACTATCTGATCCTGTAGGGGTTTACCTTTCGAGTACCATAAGTTGCATGAACTACTTAGCGGATATTGGCCGATATTTTATCATGATTGGTGAGGTTTTCAAAAAACCTACCAAATGGCGTATTATGAGGTCTTTGATACTGAAGGAAATTG
>NW_017824818.1:0-258 GCF_001891065.2 Hippocampus comes
TGTGTCATACAGTTGCTTATGCTGGCTTTGAGAAAGGTGAGACTTTTCGGAGTTCCAATTTGGAAAAGTGCACTGCAACGGGCCTTTGAAATGGGAGTTGCGGGTTGCAAAGTCGGGAAAAAAAAAAAAAAAGGACCCGGAGTTCGACGACTGACTTCAATGTAACATCACTCGACAACAGCGACCCAATGGTGACAGACCGCGAATGGCAAAACATCATTTCAAAGATGAGAAACCTATATTATATATAAAAAGGAA
>NW_017824819.1:0-258 GCF_001891065.2 Hippocampus comes
AAAAAAAAAGTCGTCACTTTGGCTTGTACAGTAATCTTAACCCATATCTTGCCACATTTCAACATTTGGGCGAATTGTCGTGATCGCAGCAGTTGCTTGTTTCAGCACTGACTGAAATGTACTTTCTGGAATGTTTATTCCAAACAGTTCATCATCTGCCTTTCCTCTCCGGGCATTGGATTTTGTAGCCCACCCTGTAGGCTTGCAGGTACACACGTGCCTGGTTCATCCTGTTGGAAAAACAAAACAAAACAAAAC
>NW_017824820.1:0-258 GCF_001891065.2 Hippocampus comes
TTAGATGTTTCCCTCCTCCAACACACCCGATTCAAGTGATCAGGATTGTTATCAGGCCCCCCACCCCCCCGCAGAGCTTGCTGATGAGCTGAGTCTCAACCCACCTCAGCTCGACTGTATTTATAGAGCACTTGAAAACAACGACTCGGCGCATGCAAAGTGCTGTCCAAAATAATTCATCCAACAACAAACGATGCGTTTTCGAATCCAGTGTATCCTGATCCTCATCAGCCAGTCACAGGCACACTTAGACAAACA
>NW_017824821.1:0-258 GCF_001891065.2 Hippocampus comes
AGCCAAAAATTCAATATTGATATTGGTCTGGGATATCAACAATTGTTCTCAAAGAATTTTGCCAAAATCCAAGATTTATTGGGAGCAGATTTTCATGAAGATATCGACCCTTTTTCAGATACCCAAAATGATATCAATGGCAGTTTGAACAAGGTAGAAGATGATATTTTTAATTATAATTACGAAATAGAAGCTTCTCATTTCAATGGTTTTGCCCAACTGGGCATTTCATATCCCAAATGGGATGCTTTTCTCTCC
>NW_017824822.1:0-258 GCF_001891065.2 Hippocampus comes
CCCCCCGGGACCCATCTTGGCCTGACCCCCTGACTGTCTGATCTACATCTGACAATGGGAGGGGGCAAGAGATAGACAGGGTGAATGGGGGAAAGGAGTGAAAAAGTTCTCCCACCCTCTGACCTCGACCCTGGCCGAAGAGAGGGTGCGGCAGAGTCCGCCTGGCCACATGAGGCCGCTCCGCATGGTGCCTCCCGCCTCTGTTATTCCAAGTCTCCGGTTACAGTCCTAAACCCCAGAGGCTCTTTAACGGGGGGG
>NW_017824823.1:0-258 GCF_001891065.2 Hippocampus comes
AAAAAAAAATCTTGCCCGGCTCACATGCGAGTCGCGTGTACATTGTGTGGGTAATTGAAAGCAAGTTCCAGAATTTACACATTCGGAAATCGTTCCTCCTCTGAATACATTTGTTCCCATGGGTTTATTTGAGGACGGTGTTTAATTTTCTCAACCGGTGGATTCAACCAGCCGCGGCGAGTCATGGGGCGAGGTGTTGAATATTTTTAGGCGGCTGATGCACTGGCGACGTTTCATCTACTTTAAATGTTTTATTTA
>NW_017824825.1:0-258 GCF_001891065.2 Hippocampus comes
GAAAATGGATGTTTTTGTGCTTTCTACCGTCTTCGTTATTCTTTTATTTTTTTTTAACATGTGTGGCTTTTTTGTCGTGCAGTTGTTTCGACATGGGGACAGATCACCCGTCAAAGCCTATCCCACTGACCCGTACCAAGAGAGCGCCTGGCCTCAAGGCTTCGGACAGCTATCACAGGTACCCCAACATCCGTTGGGAAAACATGACATAACCATTTGTTTTCCCTCTTCTGTGGACAGAGTGATTCCTTTTGTGAC
>NW_017824826.1:0-258 GCF_001891065.2 Hippocampus comes
CAAACATTGCGCACGGCAAACTTCGCCTCCCCCCTTGACGCGAAATCACAGAAGACTCACACTCCGGGCATTGAGAAGATTTTCGTCCGGAGACTGAAGAACGTGACCGTACCGAATAAGAGCATCGCCTCGTCGAAAAATCACGGACCCAAAGGCAGTCGGTTGCGACGTGGCCCGGCGAGAGACGGACAGTTAAAGCGTGGTTCGTTGGAAAGCCCCTCGCGCCTGAACAGACCGGCCGCACTTGGGGAAAGCAGC
>NW_017824827.1:0-258 GCF_001891065.2 Hippocampus comes
GGCTCCAGCACCCACCGTGACCCTTGTGAGGATAAGCAGGACGGAAAATGGATGGATGGATGGATTATCTCAATTTTGGCAATGAGTTCTCCACGTCATTGTCCAATAAATAAATATTTAAATGAATACCTGATTTTCATGACTCAATTCTCAATGCTCGTTGACCATGACTTACATTCGTATGGAGTTATTTGAGATTTTTCTTTCACTCACGGAAGGGTACATACAATTTTAGGTATGATACAAATGATACAATAA
>NW_017824829.1:0-258 GCF_001891065.2 Hippocampus comes
CAATAGGATTGTTAAACGATTTATATCTATTATTTAAATATAATTTTACATCATCAGATAATATAATCTTATGTTTTACTTTTTGTTTTATGTTTTTTAATTTATTCTTACTGGCTTTAAAAAAATCAACTTTAGTTACCTTTTTTACCCCCTCTTTGTTAGGAATAAATATATTTCTTTCAAAGTATTTTATGCTTATCAAATCAAATACATATTCTTTATTAGTATCTTGAATTTTCATTATTAGCCCAGGTAATC
>NW_017824830.1:0-258 GCF_001891065.2 Hippocampus comes
CAATCTTGGCCGATGGGCTGACGTTGGAGAAGATACAGGCCCACCCGAAAGCTCCATTGACGGATACTAGTCAAACATGGGGAGCCAATGGCAAGAAAGTCAGACCACAACTCAAAACACTTGGTTGTTGCCCGAAAGCTACTACAGGCAAAGCTCACATGCAAAATGGCCAGTTGGATTAAAAACAGCGGATACTGATGCGCCTGGGCCCGCATCGAGAGCGTCTCAGCAGGACATTTAACGATATCTGCATCAATG
>NW_017824831.1:0-258 GCF_001891065.2 Hippocampus comes
AAGTCATGCTCAGGCCAACTGCTAAACCTCACCCAATACATCGAGGACGGCTACCAGAAGAAGCTGATAACAGGCGCTGCCTTCGTAGACCTGTCGGCAGCTTATGATACCGTCCAACACAGGCTGCTGATCAAAAAACTTTTCGACCTGACAGCAGATGCCAAACTGTGCAATATAATAAGATGTCTTCTGAGCAACCGGATGTTCCATGTCACACTCAACAATAAAAAAAGCAGATGGTTCCACCAAAACAACGGG
>NW_017824832.1:0-258 GCF_001891065.2 Hippocampus comes
TAAAGTGTTCCATTAACCTGCCATGCATGTTTTTTTGGGAAACCGGAATACCCTGAGAAAACCCACGCAGGTACGGTAAGAACATCCAAACAGAGCCGGAATTGAACCCTATACCTCTGCACGGTGAAGTCGACGTGCTAACCAGTCGATCACCATGCCGCCCTGTTTTGATTCACTTCAATGAATATTGTGCTGCTCTTGTGCGCGTGGCTCGGCCACCTGGGGGGGAAGTATATTAGAATTCTTCACAGAGGATAA
>NW_017824834.1:0-258 GCF_001891065.2 Hippocampus comes
CACACACACAGACAAGGACCAACCACTGTATTAAAGTTGAAAAATTCAAAGTGCTCCACGAGATCACTTCTCGGAAATGGCCAAGCCTTTAATAAAATCCACGTCATCCACTTAACCGTAATTATTTTCCAACTCACGTTTTGATGTGATCCGGACCATCGGTTCTGATGTCCTCATACTTGAGTTCCGAACGTGTCCTCTGAATGTACTCGTTCAATTTCGCTATGTAATTTTCGGTATCCATCATAATTCCAAAAC
>NW_017824835.1:0-258 GCF_001891065.2 Hippocampus comes
CATTTGAATTTGGGATTAAATGATGGAAAATCTTTTATTTCTTTGAATGATTCCCTCCCCCCATCCATTGGAATGTTGTTTTGTTTTTGTTCATTAAAAATCCAAATCATTGGGCAGAATAATTCTTTTGGTTTTAAATCTGTAAATGCAATCAATTATTTTTTTTTTTCCATTTCAAAAACGTTTTTCCTGAAATCATGGAGAAAAAAAGAAAATGATTTCGATATTATCTCCAGGGGTGTTCTGCTCAGGGTTTAA
>NW_017824836.1:0-258 GCF_001891065.2 Hippocampus comes
CATGCGCCTGCAATTCATCCGCGTGGGTATCGGATAGGTCAGAGGGGACAGCCAGAACCGCCATGCGGTATTTCTGCGTGCGCGCAAGCGAAAGCTGCTGATCCAGCCCGGCCAGCCCGGTCCCGGCTTCACGCCAGCGCAGACCCGCGACATCATCGGTTTCAGCGGCTTTATGCAGGTCAATGACAGACAGGCCCGCGGTCGAGGCCGGAGGCGCGGGCGGCAGGTCCGGCGCGTCGGGATTGTCCAGCCCATAGA
>NW_017824837.1:0-258 GCF_001891065.2 Hippocampus comes
CAGGCATCTTCTACGCCATCATGGCCGAGCCCTACCGCGTGAAGCGCCTGCTCATCTTCCGCGACCCCTGGATCGACCCCGAGGGCGCGGGCTACCACCCCATCCAGTCCCAGTTGGCGTTTGCCCAGGGCGGCATTCCGGGGGCGGGCCTGGGCAACTCGATCCAGAAGTACTTCCTGCCCGAGGATACGACCGACTTTATCTTCCCCGTGCTGGTTGAGGAACTGGGCGTCGCCGGGGCCGCGTTGGTCATCGGGC
>NW_017824838.1:0-258 GCF_001891065.2 Hippocampus comes
CCAAGGATGAAAAACCCTCGCATTACTTCCCCGAATGGACCGACGGCCTCCCCGAGCAGGTCGCGGCGCTGCTCCAGCCCGGCGACACCGTGCTGCTCAAGGCCTCGCGGGGGATGCGGCTGGAGCGGCTGATCCCGGCGATCGAGAAACGCTTTGGGAAGGCGGACGCCGATGAAACGTGAATCCATCGCCATCGTGTCACACGCGGCGGGTATGCTAAGTGCCCCGCATCCACAGCGCGAAACGCGTCGCCGTACC
>NW_017824839.1:0-258 GCF_001891065.2 Hippocampus comes
CATCTTTAGTTTCTTTCACATGTGAGCAAAAGTATTGGAATATTAACCAGTCTTGATTGTTGCACAGGCCTGTTGCCTTCCGTTGATTATTCATACAATAAATAATAATGCGGAATGTGAACCCAAAGCAGGACCCAAGCTCAAGAGGTGTGCATGCCTCTTCACCCTGACATCTCTCCGTGCATGTCTGAATTTGTGTGCTATTTTAACTATTTTAAAAGTTAATTCAACAAAATGTCAGTATAATAAGCCTCTGAA
>NW_017824840.1:0-257 GCF_001891065.2 Hippocampus comes
TCTTTCTTCCGAGTTGCTCCCCAAGCAGCTTCTACCAATGTACTTTGTAGGTATTTGTTACCGTGTACTGTCTTTGCTACTTTTTTTTACCTCCACTTTCATTATTGCCAGGGCTCATTGCTGACCAAGAGGATAAATGGTTTTGATTTGGAAAGCGAGACATCTCACCTCCTATTTCACTAATAATACCAATAGCACTGTCTTTTCCAACACCTGGTATACTCTGTAGGTTTTCAATATCTACTTGGTAGTCTTTA
>NW_017824841.1:0-258 GCF_001891065.2 Hippocampus comes
CCCTTGTTCGATAAGTGAGTTATATGTGCTAAGTTGTACATCTGAAAGACCGTTTGAATTTCTATTTGCAGTCTGGGTTGATGAAACTTGTTGTCTTTCAGGATAGGAAACGTCCCATTTTAAAGAAAACTCACTTGGTAAAATCTTTCTATCATATCCATGAAAGGTAAACGCAGGGAAGCTCTCATAAGAACTTGAATTGCCACAAAACACCTTGGAACTGTTTGCTTTGATGCGACCATAATTAGTACCCATAAC
>NW_017824842.1:0-258 GCF_001891065.2 Hippocampus comes
ATACCGATCGTCTGGAGCAGGCATTTTCATTCACTACTCAAGCTCCGCCCCCCCCCGTCGCCATCCCTTCCTTGAGAATTTTCAACTCCATCGTCACGGAAAAAAACATTACAGGGGAAAACATGACAAAAAAAGCGGCATGTCAAGTGGTTTTTCGAGGGCCGCGGGCGCGTGTACAATATTCAGCATGCACTTGTTGACTCATTTTTCCCACCCGTCCGAATTATTACCTGAGTTTTCAAGACGGGCGTATTTTTT
>NW_017824844.1:0-258 GCF_001891065.2 Hippocampus comes
AACAGTGAGGGTTCAGTTGCCACTTAGAGACAATATATAAAAGGTTGTACTTATATGTGCCCATTGATTGACCCAGTAGAATACCATAAGACATAGATACAGAGCATCAACAATATTTAGTTTATACAGCTAATTGCCAGTTTCAGGCTAATTGCCAGTTTCAGACCAAGGCTACATGAGTGAAATTAGTCACTACTGTTTGAGGCAGAGCTGATATTAATTCGGGGGGCAACCCATGCAAGTGCAATCATCTCAGCA
>NW_017824845.1:0-258 GCF_001891065.2 Hippocampus comes
CCGGCGGTCATCGCCCCGTCGACGATGGCCTCGGCGGCGGCCGGGTCGATCGATGCGGGGCCGCGGCCGCGGGGGCCACGGGTTTGGTCGATCAGGCGGCGCAGCGCCCGGTCAAACGCCCGCATTTCGCCCTGGATCGCCTCGCGTTTGGGCTCGGCCTCTTCCGGGGCCATGAAGTTAACGGCCGCGGGTGCGCCGCCGGGCTCGGTGAGGTAGGAAAGGTCGGCGGTGGCGAGGGTCTTGGGGACCTCGTCTTCC
>NW_017824846.1:0-258 GCF_001891065.2 Hippocampus comes
CTCCAACAAGCCATTGTTGCATTTACGGTAATGAAAACCGTAGACAATGGAATGTTTGTGCTAGATGCCCAAGGCATACATATGCGTTTTGATGTATTGCCCTATGAAAAAACAGCAACTAACATTGATTTTAAGGTTAATGCCTTTTTAATAAGAACTAAAGAAAACAAGCAAAATGAGGGGGAAGAATACTTAAAACTGGCTGTAAAGGGCATTGAAGAGAATACCGATAAATTTCCTGAATATACGGTTAAAGAA
>NW_017824848.1:0-258 GCF_001891065.2 Hippocampus comes
CTTTCATCAACCTTTACGGTCTCTTTTTGAACTATTGAAGCCAAAGTTATGACCTGTACTTCATTAAGATTACGGGCCGCGGCTTTTTTGATCCGATCCCCGTTCCAAAACCGTTTATACTCCTGAAGCATACGCTGTCTAAAACCATCAGCGCTTGTATTCCAGAAAAATTCATACGTATTGGGCAGGTACATACTCAGCTTTGTGTTTTCTGTAAACCCATTTTCTCTAAGAAAATCCGATGAATTAAAAGATTTC
>NW_017824849.1:0-258 GCF_001891065.2 Hippocampus comes
CTCTCTCTCTCTCCCTCCCTCTCAATTACAAGGACGGGATTTAGGGCTATGTTCACACTATGTTCCTGGTGACCCTGTTCCAGGCCAATATGTGCAAAACAGGGTGGTTTTTGAGACAACGCGGAGGAACGTGATGGGAAAATGTGACAGGCTGTGAATGCTGTGGATGCCTGCCGCACCGCGCAGTAATTCTGAATAATGGGCTCTTTTGCATGTTTTGGTACAATAAATGGATTCGTGACTTTGTTGTTGACAGAA
>NW_017824850.1:0-258 GCF_001891065.2 Hippocampus comes
CTGAACATACTATTGGAGAAAACTATCAACTTCTTATAAACAACCTTCCAAAGATTGATTATTTCATATATTGATAGCCTCCAGAAGTAGCAACTAACCTTCATATTATTACAGTGGGAGCCCATAGGAGGTCTGTGTTATCTAACAAAGAACTCAAGTGGGGGGTAATCCCAATCAACATTGTGGGGTGTCGTCTTGTGTACAGAGGGACTTAACAATTGGTCTCATGGTACAGGATGTGCAGCTCCTACAAGCTCA
>NW_017824851.1:0-258 GCF_001891065.2 Hippocampus comes
CTGGGTGTGCGGTGAGCTAAGGCCACCACTCGTCGTGATGTCTTGGGGGCGGCGTCCTGCCGCCCCCTGCTTGGCCTAGGGAAGCTCTGCACAAGTCCGCCCACCATACCCGCGCACCAGCGACGCGAGCTCGGCGTTGCGCAAAGTCACCTGTAGCTGCGGCTACAGGTAACTTCGCGCGCCTTGATCTCGCGCCGCTGGACGCACGGGGCTGGCGACCGGACTTGTGCAGAGCTTCCCTAGCCGGCTGAGGCAGCC
>NW_017824852.1:0-258 GCF_001891065.2 Hippocampus comes
CTGCAAACATATAGACTTTTTTGCCAACTTCTGTGCAATAGAAAGCACCACCATCATTCCCACGGAATACTTTAGCTAAAGGGCTCTTGCCACTACTAGGACTGGCATATTTCCCTATTTGAGCCTTAGCTGAAAAAACAAATAATAACATTAAAACAAGGATGGAACTTGCCTGATTCACAATTTTAATCACTGTTTTCATAATAATGTTTTGAGGTAATTGAATACTAAATACAGGAAAGAGTGTTATGGGTAAAA
>NW_017824853.1:0-258 GCF_001891065.2 Hippocampus comes
CGACCAAAAATGCGACCTGTACCATTCATGAAGCCTGTACCGTAATACAAGGCTTCTTCATCAAAGTCTGTATTGAGCACCATAAACTTTTGGTTGTTGGTGTTCAGGTCAAGATCTAGTTCCCAATCCCCAAAAAAGCTATGGTAAATGCTACCTTCCAGTGTAGCCCTTGTGTTCGAAACCACATCTGTCAATAGTAGATTGTCGAAGTTGAAGGATTGGTTTTCAAGCCGTACTCTTGAAAACTGATTAAAATCA
>NW_017824855.1:0-258 GCF_001891065.2 Hippocampus comes
CGTGATCCGCCGGGGCCAGGCGATCGATTACGGGATCAAGCGTTTTATGCAGCACGTGTCGCGGTTTGAGTCGCTGATGGATATCGCCGAGAAGGTCGCGGCCGACTCGTCCTACCTCGGCGGGCTGACGGAGGTCGAGCGCCACGAGATCGCCGATGCGCATCTCCACGATGTGATCTTCCCGGAGATCGACCTGGGGTGGTGGAGCGCGTAGCGATATCCGATGTGCGATCTCCGATGTGCGACCAGGCATCGGAC
>NW_017824856.1:0-258 GCF_001891065.2 Hippocampus comes
CGGAGCGAGAGCGTCCGCCGGGCGAAGACGAAGAACCCTTCCCCGAGCTTGGTGGCCTGGGTGGCGAGGGTGAGCGCCACCAGCCCGAGCACCGCGGCCCCTGCCACGTCCTTCGACTGCGGGACCTTGCCTTCCTTACGGAGCTGCTGCCGTCTCCGTGGGGTGGCTTGCTCGGTCTTCTGGCTCTTGTCCTCGGACACGTCGGGGGACTCCGAGCGCCTCCCGTTACAACCCCCGTGCCAAACGGGTTTCCCGTGC
>NW_017824858.1:0-258 GCF_001891065.2 Hippocampus comes
TGAGAATTATTATTCGTTCTCATTACAAACCGCCCAACTTTGCCTGTGGAATATCCGCTCTTCATGCTAACGCACAACGCAAAGCGCCATAAGCTAGCGACTAGCATCAGTGGTTGTAGCCTTATAACCCTTTAAGCTACGGTTAGTTGAACACAGCGTCGCCACATGTTAGAAGTCAGATCGATAGAAGTCTTTTCTTGTGTTGTTATATGTGGTCGCACGTCCCTGGAATGTTTGTATTTCACAATGCCCCCCCCC
>NW_017824859.1:0-258 GCF_001891065.2 Hippocampus comes
GTGTACACTGCACCTTAAGCATTCTATCAGTTTCATTTTCAGTAAAAAATAAAATATTCTAAACAAAAATAAAATAAAGGAGTAGGTCAACTTTCACCGGTAGTATACGACCTGCGTCACAGGAAGTTCTTCGCTGTCAGCAGTCTGCAATAACAGCTAGCAGCTAGCAGCTAGCGATCAGATCCGTTGAGACGTATCCGATTTCTGTTTATTCTCAATGTATTTATTTATTTATTTGTGATCTTTGGTTAAAAAAAA
>NW_017824860.1:0-258 GCF_001891065.2 Hippocampus comes
TACTTGATGAGAATGACAATGTCCCCACCATTGAACTAATGTCCTTTTCTCAATCCATACCCGAGGATTCTCCCCCAGGTACAACTGTAGCTGTTTATAATGTAAATGATGAAGACGCTGAAGGCAACGGTGTTGTCAAGTGCTCCATTAGCGCTGATGTCCCTTTTAAAATTGAATCTTCTCTAACAGGTTACTACACCATAGTGACTGAAAACGTCTTAGACCGGGAAAATATCCCTGAATATAATGTGACCATAA
>NW_017824861.1:0-258 GCF_001891065.2 Hippocampus comes
TCCCCTGGCGACGCTTGCCCAGCTCGGCCGACAGCTCATCCGCCAGGGCGGGATGCTCGTAGAGCGTCATCAGGTGATAAGCCACGTAGCTGCGCTTGATAATGACGGTACCGAACCAACCCAGCTGCCCCTTCTTGTCACGGCGCTGGGACCGAACGCTCAGACTTCCCGGTTCATCGTCGGTCACGACCAGGCCATCGTCCACGACACCCAGCATGATGTCCCGCAGCTCGCCGTAGACCGCCCCGAAATCCGCAC
>NW_017824862.1:0-258 GCF_001891065.2 Hippocampus comes
TCTAATCAATAATAAAATGCCTACTGAAAATATAAGTATTAGAATGAAGGTTAATACTTCAAACATTATTCCCGAAATTGGGATTGGGGGTTTTAATCCAAATGAAACCGATGTAATCATTTCTTTAAATCCTGATTTTGATGATTTGGATAATACCATCGAACAGGAATTAGGCCCAATGATCGCCCACGAAGTACATCATGCAAGAAGAAGGCGCGAGATTGGATATGGTAATACGCTGTTGGAGGCAATGATTAC
>NW_017824864.1:0-258 GCF_001891065.2 Hippocampus comes
TCGTTTCATTCGATGCACGCCGCGGCTGTCTTGAATGGTGTGCTCACATGTTGTTTTGACCGTTTGTGCATGTGAAGACCGAGATAGGGGGAGGAAAAAAGTATCACCTCACACCTGCTTGCATGAAAGACAAGTCACAGCCTGGTCTCAGTGCTCTCAGATGGAGATTTGACCAAAGACTGAATTTGGCAAGGTGACATTATTTCCTGCTTTGCTTCTGAATGGCATTGGCCGCTGTGCTTGGAAATGAGAAAAGAC
>NW_017824866.1:0-258 GCF_001891065.2 Hippocampus comes
TTAGAAACGTGTGTACGTCAGGTTTGATGTCGATGTAGATACCCCCGAAACAGTGTAAATGTTCAGCCACATTTTCGCCAGTGTGTCTCCTTCTCGTGATTACGTTTTCTGTTTCCGGTTTTGTTTGAGCTCTTGGTTGTTGGTTATGTCACGTCAAAGAAAAGACCTGTTTGATATCGTTGTAAGGCTAAGACTCGCAAAAGCCTGATCTGAAACAGCTGAGACCTTCCATGAAGCTGTCGAGATGACGGGAGCGCG
>NW_017824867.1:0-258 GCF_001891065.2 Hippocampus comes
TTTTTTTTTTTTTGAAATACTTCAGTTGTTTGAGTATTAAAACGTCAGTGGCTTGCTGCAATCGGCGTCCTCTAAATATTGGAGTTAGCTGATCACGTGTCTGTTATTTTGGTTTACGACTTTACATGTCATTTTGAATGAAGACTTTGGATCAGTCCTTTCACATTTATCGAGAATCGACAAAGGCTGGAAGCACTTCATGTAAACAGCAACAAAAGTCATCTTGCCAACATGCTCGAATTAATTAAAATCAAATCA
>NW_017824868.1:0-258 GCF_001891065.2 Hippocampus comes
GACGATTGCCAAAATGCCTACAAATTCATCCGTGCCATGCAGGATGAAACCCTCATGAAGTTGGGTAAAAAAGACCTGACAGACCGAAAAACCTATTACCTGACCCGAGTGGTCGAAATAACCAACGGAGCCCTTCAACAAGTAAAAAGTGATTGTGGTGCACGCTTACTTGCTGGCAAATAGTTTGACATCTTCTTCGGTCACTTCTTTTCCGCCCAGAATAATCAACCGCTCCACCACATTGCGCAATTCTCGAAC
>NW_017824869.1:0-258 GCF_001891065.2 Hippocampus comes
TTATGTTGTTCATCTTCATTTAATTTGAAACGATATGAAGTTGATTCTTTGGTGGCATTTCTTTGCTGTTGTGTGCATTGTGCACCTTCACCAGCAGCCTGTTTAGAACAGTTTTGCCACTTCTCCTTTGCTATACAATTTCTACCTTTTTGCATAATGCTGGGCCATTTCCACTGTGATATTTTATTCAGAGGAAATTATCGGCAAAAATTGACTTTTTTGTTCGTGCACAACCGTGAAAAGATTCACCCCAACATC
>NW_017824870.1:0-258 GCF_001891065.2 Hippocampus comes
TTGACCAGCTACTCGGAGACGGCCGAGAGCATCCCGGGCAACACCGCGCTCAACCAGGTCGAGTTCGCGTACAACGACTTCGGGCAGCTCACGAGCGACTGGCAGGAACACGATGGAACAGTGGCCACATCGGGCAGCAGCCAATCGAAGCGTGTGCAATACGGCTTCAACGACGCTTCCGGGGGCTCGAATCAGATCCGTCCCGAGTCGCTTGTCTACCCCGACGGCAGGCAGATCGATTACAGCTACGGCTCGACC
>NW_017824871.1:0-258 GCF_001891065.2 Hippocampus comes
ACAGGGAATGACCAGAGAAGGCTCTCTATCACAGCAGCAACAAGTTTTTGTTTTTTTAATTAAAAATAAGCTACCGCTAACAATGCTCTTAATGCTAACATAGCTAAAAGCAGATCAGCTGATGACTAAAGAACCCTCTGTTACATCTTCAAAGTGGCGGAGTGCTTTTTACCTCATCTACCAGTACTCAAATTTGAAGTCTGATATACTATTGATTCAAATTTGTCAGGTTTACACAACACATCTGTGATGTGACAC
>NW_017824872.1:0-258 GCF_001891065.2 Hippocampus comes
CCGCCGTTCGCGGTGGCGATGCCGCTCACCTCGCTGAGGCCGTAGCCCTGGGTGGGCGACGCGTTCTCCACAGTCGAATTCACCTTCTCGACCATGTGGGGCGGGTTGGGTGCGCCGCCCGAGCCCAGGCTGACGAGGGTCGACGTGTCGGTCGACTCGAAGTCAGGATGGGCGAGCATGTCCATCGTCATCGTGGGCACGCCGGTGAAGGTGGTGACCTTCTCCCGTTCGATCAGTTCGAGCGCCAGCCCCGCATCC
>NW_017824873.1:0-259 GCF_001891065.2 Hippocampus comes
AAAAAAAATATATATATATATATCACAGATAAAAGAACTTATTTGGGCCCCCTTAATGCTTCCAACAATAAAAGATATTAACTACAGGCAGAACAATTAAGTGTTTAAAAATGTTTGTCCTTCTGTAACTTTACCACTGAGAGAAAAACTGGCAAAAAAAACCCAAAACTGATTTTGATCCTGGCTAATTTCCAATTAAATTAGCCATAACGTTGTTATTTTGACTTAATTTCACTAATGGCCATTGTCACCTATGTAT
>NW_017824875.1:0-259 GCF_001891065.2 Hippocampus comes
AAAAAAAAGCAAAAATAAACCATTCATGGCAATTAGAAAGAGCCAAAATTACACTGGTTAACCCATTTTTATTCTCCTTTTTTTTAACCAGCGATGCAGATAAACTTTTCTAGATGAATTTTCTCGCGCTGATTCTGAATATTAAGAACCAAAATGAAAATATCTGTACATGAAAAAAGTAGCCATTTTGATGCAAACCGTTAGCACGCCGATGGTTAGCATCAGGCTAAAGAACTGATTCTTGTGACGCAGTTAGGTC
>NW_017824876.1:0-259 GCF_001891065.2 Hippocampus comes
AAAAGGTGACATCTCTAAGGAAGAAATAAAGCCTTAGAGGTGTCATCTTTTTCAAAAAAGCGCTATTTTTTCATCATGAAAGAAGCTAACTCCATTGACCAAGTTATTCAAAATCTTACTGAAATAATCGATTGGTCTATTGCCAATGATAGCCGATTAGGGTATTTCCCTACTTTGTATCGAAAGGTAACCATTAAAGTAAAAGAAGGCATCCAAAACCAATTCTTTGATGATAACGAACGCATGGAACGCTTGGATG
>NW_017824877.1:0-259 GCF_001891065.2 Hippocampus comes
AAATAGCACCTTGGCATTTTCTTTTATTTCGCTGGTGCTGGGTTGAGCATAACCGATCCCCCAAAGGAAGATACCCCCAGCAAAAATTAAAAGGTACCGTAGCATATTTATATGATTAAATTAAATATTCTACAAATCTCGATTTGGATCAAAATTTTCCAAATAATCTCCTACTTTTCGCAAAAAGCTTCCTCCTAAAAATCCGTCTACCACTCGATGATCATAGGAGAGAGACAAAAACATTAGCTGGCGAACAGCA
>NW_017824878.1:0-259 GCF_001891065.2 Hippocampus comes
AAAAAAAAAAATAATGGGGCACCAAGGACTAGGCTTCATTCCAGGAAAAGCAGAGGAGGACTTTGTCTTACTGGCGGATGTGTTGTTGTTCATTTACTCCCAAAGACTTCCAACAGCAGTGTTGTTCATCGCACAAACAACACAAATCATTGGTGATTCATTATAAAGCGTCACCAAAATAAGCAATACAATTTTAACAGTGCAGGAGATGAAGTAATATGCCAGGCCACAGTTTGCAGGCAGAATTGATAGAGCACAG
>NW_017824881.1:0-259 GCF_001891065.2 Hippocampus comes
AGGTCTTTATGCTCCTGCCAAACCTGCTCAAGGAGAAAGGCATTTTCGGTCGCTTGGCGCTCCTGCAGATGGACTCCTTGGCCTCTCTGACCTCCGACCTTTCTCGCCAATTGGACCAGGCCGACAAACACACGCAAATCTCCACCGCTGACATACATGTGCTCACGCAGTTGGCTCTGGACAGGCTGGCTCAGGCCCTGCAAGTCGCCATGGCCAATGGAGCTTTGCTCTGCTCCAGAGGTGCGTGCGTGTATCCGTC
>NW_017824882.1:0-259 GCF_001891065.2 Hippocampus comes
AATAATTGGTACGCGCAAGGGGTTCCAAACAACTCTTCGGGCACCATAGGGTTCAATTTTAATGCCTATGCAAACCTCAAGCAAGAAAAATTCTTTTGGCGCAATGCACTCACCACCAATTTTGCATGGGTAAAATTAGACAATGAAGATATCGATACTGACGAGGAAGGTTTTACGGCAACGACCGATGTGTTCAACCTTTCGTCATTATATGGTAGAAATTTGACAAAATCATTGGCAGTTTCGGGTCTATTGGAAT
>NW_017824883.1:0-259 GCF_001891065.2 Hippocampus comes
CACTTGTCGTACTCGGTGAAAGCTACCTGATGTTTTTATTTTCGGTCGCACCTCCGTGAAATAAATGTCCCCTTGTTAAAATGACAGTTGTGGAAGATCAATCAAAGACAAACCTATTTTGTGTGTAACCCAGCCCTTGCCCGACATCCACTGCCAGACGCTTGTTCCAAGCCAGCGCGGAGCCACTCACAATAAACACGGGGGGGGTAATTTTATTAGTCACATCTCCTTCCTCCTTCTGATATTCTGGTCTCGACAA
>NW_017824884.1:0-259 GCF_001891065.2 Hippocampus comes
AATATCAAAGAATCGCAACCCCTCATTTGCCAATTCTATTCTTCGCTCTTTACGAATCAAGTTGATAGCATCTTCTTTGGATTGACTTGATGTAACACCCGGCATTCCAGCACGTGATCGCAACATATTGATAGCTGAAGCCGCTTCAGAATCAAAACCGACGTTATGGGTTCTTGATTCAGCATAAACGAGATACATCTCTGCTAATCGTAACAAGGGAAAATCTTTATCTCCCAACAGGCTAAAACCATTAGCCCAC
>NW_017824885.1:0-259 GCF_001891065.2 Hippocampus comes
AAGCAACCGAGGAGCTCATGACGTCCCACTCAGTGACAACCCATTCGGGAATGTCTCTTTCTATGGTATGCCTTGAATTTGACAGTGAATGAGTTTGACCGTGTGGGGATTTCGCATGTTCTCTCCGCGATTGGCAGGGTTTTCTCCAGGTACTCCAGCTTCCTCTCGCATTCCAAAACATTCTTTACAGGTTATTTGAAGACTCTCAATACCGGTAGTTTATCGTTAAGAATTTGAATTTGTATTTATGTAATTGCCA
>NW_017824887.1:0-259 GCF_001891065.2 Hippocampus comes
AATAGCATACCTAAGCGAGAAGGAGAGGAGTGACCAACCTGTCGTTCCTTCCTCCGCACCATCTCCTGAAATTAAGTCATTTTTTTCCCCTGCACACGCTTGCCCATTGATGTGTAATAGAGGGCAGGGTTCACTCTCGGAATGATGAATTTGGTTACAGCTGGGTGAACGCACGCACACAGAAAAGCTCAACAAATGTCTCTAGATTTCCAGCCAAAGCCTGATAAACAAGCATTGGGTGTTTGTTTGTTTTTTTTTT
>NW_017824889.1:0-259 GCF_001891065.2 Hippocampus comes
GAGACCTTTCGGCTGGCTTGATTTCCCTTGACGGCCCAAATGCGGACTGTATAAGTGACTCCAGGCTTCAAGCCATTTATTGTGTAGGTGCTACTATGGGGCCCAAGCGGGATTTCCTCGCTCTGGCCATCAGGAGAAAGGTACATTAGTACGTAGCCATCAATTTCCGCCTGGGCGCCCTCCCATGACACTCTGAAGCTGCTCTCGGTCTCATCATGGGCAAAGATGTTGGCAGGACCATCCAGTTCTAGAGGGGAAT
>NW_017824890.1:0-259 GCF_001891065.2 Hippocampus comes
GTGTGTGTGTGTGTGTGTGGGGGGGGGGTGTGACATAAATGTCAGCCAGTTCACCAGAGAAGTTGATGTTGAGAGCGCAGCGTTTCTTCCAACCCACTCCTCTACCTGCAAACACAATTGGTTAAGATCAGCAAAATTTGGCAAAGTGCACGTCGGACACATTTTACAAAGCAAGCGCAGATGCGGAGAAAAATACTGTGCACATATATTGACAGAAACGTGACCTTTGAGGTTAGATAACTTCATCACCAAATATAGT
>NW_017824891.1:0-259 GCF_001891065.2 Hippocampus comes
ATTGCCAAGCAGTATTTCTGCTTCATGTTGCCAAGCTGCATGTTAATTAAGCCACTTTGAAGTGAATAGATCACACAAAAGTTCATCACCGCAGGAATCGTATGAGCTTTGTTCTTGGAGTCCTAATATGTTCTCAAACAGGTGATGTATGTTGAATTTCTTTTTTTTTGTTTTTTATTGTCCGTCTAGCAAAAAGGAGCTGGGTGGTGTTTGTGATGAAGGCTATTGGGGCTTTGCAAAGAGGACAAACTGTTTTTTC
>NW_017824892.1:0-259 GCF_001891065.2 Hippocampus comes
AAGGTCAAATATTTGGCAGGCATCATACCCAATAGGAGATTCAATTAAAGATTCCCCACAATAATGACAATGTGCCGGCTGATGCTCTAGAATTTTATCAGGATGATCAACCATTTTTAGCTTAACGCCTTTATGCCCTTTTTGTCCGCCTGGAGGTCTTGTTGATTTTCTTCGAATACTCTTGGTCTTTCTGTAAGGATCCTGTGAGGGTGCAACACTACTGTTGCCACTGTTTTTTGGATTTTCATACTTGGATAGC
>NW_017824893.1:0-259 GCF_001891065.2 Hippocampus comes
AAGCAAAAATTCCCCGAGACAGAATTCCTGGCGGAAATCGTTCCAGCGTGGTGAGGCGGCATGGTGGGAAAGTGTGCCCTTGACCTTGGGATTTTTTATCTGGAAGTTGATACTCTGTGACTTGTGAACGTGATATGTGATCCGATACTCCACGAAGGAAACAGCCCAACAGCAGCTGTTTCCCAACCGACCACTTGTTCTCAAACTTTTTACTCCAAGTAGGGAAAAAAAATTGTCGGCCACTAAGCTGTCCAAGTAG
>NW_017824895.1:0-259 GCF_001891065.2 Hippocampus comes
ACCCCTGGTGTGAGCTCTGGAGAGTGGTGTCGAAACCTGTCTTCTCGTGCAGGTTGCGCAGCTGTGGGATTGATCGTGCTCTCGACCGTGCCGTCCATGATGAAGAGCGAGAGGTGACGCTCACCGTCGGGCCCCGGGGCGATGGGCTCGAACACGGATTCTTGCACGTCGAGTGAGTAGTCGGCACCGGCGCCGGTGGGCAGGGTGTGGCAGGAGGAGCAGGCGAGCCCGCTGAAGGCGGTGATGTTGGGCGGGCGAA
>NW_017824897.1:0-259 GCF_001891065.2 Hippocampus comes
TAATTTTTTCTCATTGTTTTATCGTACTAAAATTGAAATTCCTAAAATTGAAGTAACAGGGGTGAGTTTTATAGTATGACATTTATGCTAATAGTATGCTGACATGAAGCACACATTACAGTGATTCAATCTGAAAAAAGGACTTCAAGTACTTCAATAAATAACATAAAAAAAAATTTACATAACAGTACTGAGCCACAATTTGTATTTTGGTGTTGCTGCAAATGTCCTGTATCATGGGGGTTTGTTGTCATATATC
>NW_017824898.1:0-259 GCF_001891065.2 Hippocampus comes
ACTATTTTCTCTTTAGCTTTGGCTTTGTGGACTTTGACAACGAGGATGACTGCAAGGCAGCCAAGGAAGCCATGGAGGACGGTGAAATCGATGGTAGCAAGGTGACCCTGGACTACGCCAAGCCCAAGGGTGAAGGTGGTTTCCGTGGAGGCCGCGGCGGAGGCGGTTTTGGCGGCTTTGGTGGCCGTGGCGGCGGCGGCTTTGGTGGCCGTGGCGGCAGAGGAGGTCGCGGCGGCTTTGGCGGCCGTGGTGGTGGCGG
>NW_017824899.1:0-259 GCF_001891065.2 Hippocampus comes
ACTCCAAACGTAAGAAGGATATTTTCCACACCATCGGCAAGGTCATTTACCAAGCTCTCCGTAGCGGTGAAATTACCCGCTAGATTAAAACTAAAGCCATTGTCATTACTTCTAAAGACATCAAGGTCATAGTCAATCTCAACACCCTCGGTTTGCACCTCTCCTATGTTCACAAAAGTATCCAAGAAACCCGTAGAACTATCCAAGGTCTGTTGGGTAATCAAATCTGTGGTGGTCTTCTTGAAGACACTAACATTTA
>NW_017824900.1:0-258 GCF_001891065.2 Hippocampus comes
CACACACACACACACACACACGCACACATATGCACAGAAGCCTGTAAACGTGGCAGCAGACGGAAGCTTCGCTTCGAAAGGCGAAATGATCAGGATGGATTCGTCAGGGTCAATTGGTTTATTGTGAAGATAAAACAGCAAAGGAATAAAATCGCTTGGATTACATTTCTCAAGTGATAGAATACAACATGTAGCAGGCTTCTAATTTTGTCACATTTGAATTCCTGAAGTTGAGAAGCGGTCACGTTGTTGCGAGGC
>NW_017824901.1:0-259 GCF_001891065.2 Hippocampus comes
ACTGCCGTGCCCGCGTCCGCGTCATGGTCGCCGGAGCTGCCCGAAGGCGTCGAGCCGCAGGTGCTGCTCATCACCGACGAGTCACTCGCGGAGGCCTGGCAGGATTTCGCCATCTTCAAAACCCGGCTGGGCCGGCCGACGACGATCCTCACCGTCCAGGAGATCGACGCTGGCTACGAAGGCGAGGACATCCAGCAAAAGATCCGCGCAGCCGTGCAGGACTACATCGAAAACCACGGCAGCCGCTACATCGTCCTCG
>NW_017824904.1:0-259 GCF_001891065.2 Hippocampus comes
ACGGAAGTTTCTGTCATCCAATCGTTTTTCAAATACTCTGGTATTTCAATAATCCCATCGTTTGAATCGTAGTAATCGCGGATCAAATCCAAGTAAATTCTGGAAATTTCTTTTCCCTCTACTGGATTCCCATTCTTAATCATATCCTGAATTTTAGAATCTAATTCAATAAAAATTACATTTTTATAAAACCGTCTCAAAAATTCAAGTGATTGAAGTAAATGTCCTATTTTTTCTTCCCTTGATTTACTTTGGACCG
>NW_017824905.1:0-259 GCF_001891065.2 Hippocampus comes
ATAGCCTGAGATTTTGTTCGTCATAATAAAAATGGCGAATCCGTCATCTGGCCTTAGAACCATAAAGGAGTTTTGACCATCAATTGAACCACTGTGCCCCAAGTTTCTTTTGCCCTCTTCAGTAAAACCACCAATACCAGCGTTGTAGAACCAATATTGGTTTGGTGGTCTAAAACCAATGTCATCATGTGCTGTCATCATAAACGTATATTCACTTTCCTTCAAAATCTTTTTCCCATTGTGCTCCCCCTTGTTTACA
>NW_017824907.1:0-259 GCF_001891065.2 Hippocampus comes
ATCATTCATTCAGGGACCAGGTGCAAGTATGAAGGCACGAGGTGAAGCTAGAAATGACTTGCCCCTCGCGGGATAAATAAAGCGGCCCCAATCTGAATGTTGCACAAGTTAGTGCGGTGAGATGAAGGTCAACAATACGAAGAGAGTACATCCCCCCCATCTCACCTCCAATGGCGAGTTTGCCAAACAACCGATCGACTGCAGTCTCCGTCGACCATTTCTGACATCCGAGTTCTCAGGAGACTCAAGTGTCAATGAA
>NW_017824909.1:0-259 GCF_001891065.2 Hippocampus comes
ATTAACGAAACCAGCGGTTTTTCAGGGAGTTTTGGTGGTGAGACCCAATTTGTTGGTTCGAACAAAACAAAGCAAGCACAGATCAAGTATTTTTTGAAGAAACGGCATACTTTTGGAAAAATGGCCCTGGAAATCCAAGATAGTGAGGGTAATGTCATTACAGAATTGGGTCCGGGCAAATCAAAGGGAATCAATGTGGTCAACTGGAACTATACCCGTAAACAACCTAAGGTGGCCAAGGGAAAAACGTTCAGTTTTG